>NW_025334103.1:0-190296 GCF_014858855.1 Bufo gargarizans
CTGAGAGAGCCTTTTCACTGCCGCAGCGACACATCGCTTCCTCAGCCCGGGTAATCTGCCACCAGCTACTCGTTTTACATAAGCCCGGTCTAGTAACGGGATTATATAGGGTGAGAAATCAACCCGCGGGAGCTTTTTAACTAGACCAAAACACAGACGTGGGGATTCGTGATCGAGATACAAGATGACACAAGATTGAATAAATAATTTTATCGCCTTAAGGGAACACTAGATATAACACTATACACAAAGAATATATACAGTGGTCTGAGGTTACAGATACAGGTAATATGGTGCAAACAGGATTACACAGAGCACAAGTCAGTTACCAGGTAGATGAATGTTCCTTTGCTGCGCCGCAAACCCCCTATAGTACCCGACAGTGCCCAGGAAGGACATCACCTGGTGCTTGTCCTTGAGGGTGAGCCAGGGTGTGCTAGCTTTCCCTGTCCCGGGCTCCGGTTCCATAGCTTCCCCGTCTGCGCGGGGCCCCTTGCTTATGCCCATCTGGCACTTTCCAGGCGTAAGGGTCAAGCCTGCCTGGCAGATCTGCCCAAGCATCTGCGCCAGATGCTCTCGGGGATCCTCCCATGTAGGACCGAAGATGGTTGTGTGCCCTTCAAGTCTCTTAAGCAACTTGACCATCCGCTTAGAAGTGTCAGGGGCATACTTCATGCCCAACGGCATCTCGGTGGTGAACAGTTCCCGGAAGGGGCGGCATTCTGGGAGGGCGCCTGCATCAGGTTCACGGGGACGGCCTGCTGCATGATCCAGGGTGACCAGGAACATCCTGGCATTGAGCCGCTGGTGTGCGAGGTACGGGCCCTCCCAGGCCTCCTGAAACTGTCCTCAAGTACAGGAACCAGCATCCGCACTTGCTGACCCACCTGGTGGGTCCTCTCATAAGCCATCTGGTCGTACCCCCGTTTCTGGACGGTCTGGGCCTGCCCCATACTGTCGTGCACCAATTGCGACTAGGCCTGCGCCTTTTCCTGGAAGTGCACGACACAGTCAATAACCAACACCCCAGGAGTGGCTACATCTCCTGTCCAGGCCTCTGTCTTAGCGGCCCCGGGTATCTGGCCATCGGAATCTCGTGTGCAATCTACAAAAACTCCGCCCTGAATGGATAAAGTACCACAAATTGTCGGTCCCTAGGCCCCCAGCAGCAGTATGTTTTGCAGGGAGAGAAGAGCATCGTCCCCATTCCCCAGCGGCAGTGTACCTTGTAGGGAGAGAAGACAACTGGTTTCTCTCCCCAACCACAGGGGGACAGCACCCCAACTTCAATGGTGCAGATGGGACCGCAGTCTCTGCACCAGGCCTACTGAGATGCTGGACGGCCGGTACAGATCCCCCAACAACCCCGCAGGAATGTCAGGGGGAGGAGGTAAGCGATCCCTCCTCTCCACAGCTGATCCGCAACAAGGTCCTGGGGGTAGGATTCCCTGACTCTATCCCAGCGGAAGAGCTGGTATCTGGGCAGAGCACAGTCGGCCTCTGCCCTCCCCTATCCTCTTGTCTAGAGGCTGACTCCCCACAAACTACCCCAGCGGAAGAGCTGACATCTGGTCAGAGTGCAGTTGGCCTCTGCCCTCCCCTTTCCTCTTGTCCAGAACCTGACTCCCCACAGGCTACCCCAGCAGAAGAGCTGGAATCTGGGCAGAGCGCAGTTGGCCTCTGCCCTCCTCTATCCTCTTATCCACAGCCTGACTCCCCACTGGCTACCCCAGGGGAATAGCTAGCATCTGGGCAGAGCACAGTTGGCCTCTGCCCACCAAGTACCTACAGCTCCAAGCTAGAGAACAACAATGAAGCAAGGAGTAGCAGAGGCCCACTCAACAGCTGCGGACATACAGAACAGAGCCAGGCCCCAGAGTTCAACAGGACCAGTGTTTGTTTATGGGTGGGCTACTCAACTAACTCAGTCACTGACCGACAGGAGGTCAGGTACCTGGTTAATCTATTGTTGGGAGGGGAGAAATGTGACGGACTGAACCGTCACTGGTGCTGCTGGAGAAGCCTGAGAGCCAGCCTCCTTCCTACAGACTATGTACCGAGAACTATGGAGACCCCCTAAGACCTTTTAGGGTTGCAAGGAACTATGAACCCTGATTTATGTGTATAATTTATATGCCACATATTTTCTATTGCCCATTAGAAAAACATGGTGTGGATTCAGCAACACAAAAAGGGTTAACTCTGCACTGAGACTCCCACTGATTGTGTTAGTGATGGGGTTAAGATAGCTGACTCTAGGAGTAGCCGACTCCTAGATGAGTAGATCACCATATGATACACACAGGAGATAATCCAATCACATGTGTCTCCTCTCTCCCTATTCATTTATTATGTAGACGTTCATCTGGAACACTGAGGTGATGCTGTCACTGTATGGCTCTGTACTACACCGAATAAAGGAACCCACAATATTTTCAACTTCGATGCTGGATTCATCGCTTTATTTTCGTCTTCTTTAAGTACTACGAGAATCTATATAGGGCAGGGGTACTGGCGGACCCCTGCAGTGGCGTGCTAAGTGGGAGGTGGTCCGCCGGGGGTGCCAGAGTCCAGAAGCAATTAGAGCTTCCCTCAATACAGATAGAAGCGCTGATTGCTGGAGCACAGGGAGCTGGGTCGTCGCTCACCGTTCAGCTCCCCGTGCTCCTCCCCTCCTTCAGGTGGTGGCGCACAGAATGGTGAAGCAGGAAGACCTCTCTGCTCCACCATTTAGCCTGCAGGCTCAGATCGCGCTGCCGACCTGTGTGGGAGGAGCCCGCAGCCTGGAAATCTGCATAAGCCCTGCCCACACAATGCTGCAGAGTGATCTGTATCTGCAGGGGAGAGAGGTATGCGAGCTTCAGGAACGGGACAAGGTGAGTAGTTACTGTGTTTTTTTTTTTGTTTTTTTTTAACAATGGACATTTGTACTCTGGAGAGGGCACAATGGGCATTGCAAATGTGATGGTAGCACAATGGGCATTTCTACTCTGGAGGGGGCACAATGGGCATTTTTACTTTGGAGGGGGCACAGTGCACAGATGGCATTACTACTATGAAGGGGGCACAAAGGGCATTATTACTGTGAAGGGGGTACAATGGCCATTACTAGCACAGAGGGCATTACTACTATTAAGGGGGCACAATGGGGATTTCTACTATGGAGGGGGCACAGTGAGCATTATTACTGTGAAGGTGCCACAATGGGCATTATTACTATGAAGGGGCACAATGGGCATTATTACTATTAATGGGGCACAATGGGCATTATTACTGTGAAGGGGGCACAATGGGCATTACTACTGTGAGGGGGGCACAAAGAGCATTATTACTATTAAGGGGGCACAAAGGGCATTATTTCTATTAAGTAGGCACAATGGACATTACTACTGGGAGGGGGCACATACTCTGTGGGGATGAACGAAGGAGCATTATAATGTGTGGGGGCACCAAGGGATTCCCCTGCTTTGAGGGTGCACTTAGGGTATCATACCGTCTGAGGGGCATCATTATTGTTAGGGGGCATTGAAAGGACATTCTTACTGTTTGGTCAGCAGAAAGGAGATTAGCTGGGCTTGGAGGTGTGGATAATTGTAAAAATAAAATATTGTTTTGCAGCTCGGACCTTCATCCTACAGCAGACTCGGGTATGTGGACCTTTACAAAAAGTAGTTGAGTAATCCTGATATGGGGCCTCCCCTATGTATCAGGAGAGGACGCAGTCTTTCCTGGATTCCCTACACATGCCCTCCATGTCTGAGGAGTTATTTGCCTCATTATACGCAGATACAGTTGCAAGAAAAAGTATGTGAACCCTTTGGAATGATATGGATTTCTGCACAAATTGGTCATAAAATGTGATCTGATCTTCATCTAAGTCACAGCAATAGACAATCACAGTCTGCTTAACCTAATAACACACAAAGAGTTAAATGTTACCATGTTTTTATTGAACACACCATGTAAACATTCACAGTGCAGGTGGAAAAAGTATGTGAACCCTTGGATTTAATAACTGGTTGAACCTCCTTTGGCAGCAATAACTTCAACCAAACGTTTCCTGTAGTTGCAGATCAGACGTGCACAACGGTCAGGAGTAATTCTTGACCATTCCTCTACAGAACTGTTTCAGTTCAGCAATATTCTTCCACTTACAGACATTTTCTCCCAGTCCGAGCATTCTCATTTTATATACTAACCTTTTATGTGGTACAGTGTCAAATGCTTTGGAGAAGTCCAGATATACGACATCCATTGATTCACCGCTGTCAAGTCTAGAACTTACCTCCTCATAGAAACTGATTAAATTAGTTTGACATGACCGATCCCTCATGAATCCAATATCTACTGTTAAAAACCTTTTCCCGAACTTGTCTTCAGTTCCAAGTGGTGAAATGAGTGGCTGCTCTGCTGACGATCTCTGACCCTAAGAACTTGCTCGAAGCTCTGCTAGCCGAACTCCAGGATATTGGCTCCTTATCGGGATACACCATTAATTTAGATAAAACTGAGGCGTTGCTTCTGAGCGGACCTAAAAGACCAACTTGGATGAGGGCCTTTCCCTTTTCGTGGAAAGACAAAGAAACCATCTGGCCGCAACGTGAGACCTCTCTTCCTTTGAGTCTCCTCTGGCGGTCTGGAAACACTTCTCACTATCTTATGTGGGAAGAGTAAATTTACAAAAAATAACCGAGTTCCCCAGGCTCCTGTACATACTCCAAGTGTTACCCATATACCTTAAGCCCAAGGACCTTTACAGGAAATGTATCTGGAACCGAAGCCACCCCCAGAATAGCCTGGCACATACTGCAGAAACCCAACCTGAATGGGGGTCTCCCTAACATTGGACTGTACAATTTCGTGGCCCTGATGAGGGTGGTGCGGGATTTGCTCCACTCTTTGTCACGATGCACTACAGCGACCATAGACCAATCCTCACCGCGTATAGCTCTGCCGATGTGGTGAACTCTCCTAGACAGTAAAAGACAACCCTCTTCTGCTGACATCATGACGAGCCTGGTGCAGGTCGCGGAGTCTACACAAAATGTAGACTTCTTCCATACCTACAGGCAGAGTTACATCGTGAAATGAAGATTTGCCCGCTTACCTCCTCAAATTGAAGCCTGTGCACGGATTGGGACCGAGTAAGTCTGTTCATAGAAATCCAAGAAAGTAGCTCCAGCTCTTCAAATGCGCTTTATTTCTTTACATGGCAACAAGTCGTAGATATACCTCCACCAAGACAGCAGTCAATAGTTAACGCATTTCAAAGAGATGTCGTGCCTTTTCATAGGTAAATACATTGATATCCAATTCATTTTTAGTCAAGATGGATGTTCATTACCTTTAAGAGCCATGCTCCACTATAGTTACAATTTTGTATGTCTTGAGAAGGCCAAAGTAAGGTCACACGAAGGTTTCTACTTTTTAGTGTTATTCTTCTCATGAATGTACCAGTCTGAGAAGAGGCATTCTTATCTACTGATAAATTTATGACGGGAGTTAAAGATAAGCTCTATGCAGCTGGTGATAATTACCTATACAATTAGGCATTTATCAATGAAGCAAATATATAGTATTCATGTATTCATTTAATGAGCCTTAGTCCTTAGCATAAGACAATCAGTAGAACATATAATATATATTATACTGTTATATGTTATGAAGACAACATGTATCCAGTATATTATATATATTTCTCATTAGGAGAATTTTTGTCTCTAAAAGAGTGTCTGTGAAGATGTGTGTTTTGTAACAATTATTCACCTCTTTGGTGTAACAGGAGATACTGTTATCTCTGTGAGAAAACAAGGAGATTCAAGTTATTTATGATCCATAAACAAACAGTGTGATAAACATCCAGAGAGACGCCTAGAGGTCTGTCTCTAATTGCTACAAGTGTCAAATCTAATCCCTATAGCCTTGAATTAAAGCTTTTAAGGTCAATTGTATATAATACCTTTATTCAGACTTACAGAAGTTAACCCTTTATACTATGATGCAAATAGCTTACACAGCAGTGCCACCTAGGTATGAGTAGGTGACATTACAACAGTAGCAAAAGTGCATTCTGGGTAAGGTTATGATGTCATTTCTTATCAATGATCACACCCATCCGACAATGATTGGAAACTTCCAAACTAGGAAGGTGTGTCTAACTGATAAGTTTGTGTTCATAAACCATACACAGGGACAGAGAAAAGGAACACACACACACAAGAAAGAGAGGAAAGAGAAGTAAAGCTCTTTAGAGGGGTCCATCAAGATGAAAGCCATAAGGAGATGTGCTATGATGGACCATCCAGCTTTCCTAGGAGCAGAAGTGAGATTTCTACTAGGACTTGGTAAGAGACACAGAAAATTATATTTCATTTTATTAAGACTAATTTGATAGTGTGGGTGAAATTATACCATCTAGATTGGCGAATAAATACATTAATTAATTGATCATCTCCATATTGAGATGTAGTCTTAGGATATTGTGAGACTTCATTCTACCTGCAGAAGAATCAAGACTCATAATCTCGCAGAGCATTAAATAATTGCTTAGATAGATATATATATATATATATATATATATATATATATATATATTGATAGAACATTCTTCGCCAAGCTAAGTGATGGATTCCCACAGGAAAGACTTATTTCAAGTCCTTCCCCTTTAAGGTATGGTCTAGCAAAGATCCTATATCCCTGTCATTTGTCTTAATAGTCTTACCAAAGTCATATGTGTGAAAATAGTCCAGGATGGGGCGGAAGGATACAGTTATCTCTTCTAAGTTATATCCTTGAATGGATCTGCCCATGCCTGAAGTCATGTGATGTGTAGTTGGTTAGAGGGGGGTGGAATGTATTTAGCATTCCATATTGATGTCTAGGATTAGACATGCCCATCCTGATATCATGAGGTTTCCTCCGAACAGAGAAGTGATGTATATAAATGATGTTCCTATTTGATATCCTAACCTAATAACAGCTTGGTTATAATGTGACAAGTTATTTCCACTCACATGTATTGTTAAGCTTGTAATGCTTTATATATTCATTTGCATGTATCATTGTGTTTATCTACTTATATATGTTTGTAACCTTGTAACCAATAAATCTGCATATTTTTATAAACCTGTGTATTGTTGTATAATGCAGAACTACATGTTTTATCATTAACGTCATCTCACGTCAAAAAGAACTTATTTATCTGAGGAAATAGTCGGCCTCAGATGTGAATTGTATCAATTTGGTTGTCTACGATTCACCAGGTCATGATTTTAAGAATTTATGACAAATTTTATAAATTACATTTTTTATAATTAATAATTTTTATGACCATAATTAATAATTCTTAATTGAATTATTACCACCCGACATAAAAGTTCTTAGTCGTAACTGACTGTGACCAGATCTGATTGTATTTATAAAGGAAATAACTCGCCTAGTAATAGGGAGGGGAACAATTAACCCCTGCAGATACTGGTCACATTAACTCACCACAATAAACATAAAAATAAAATTACTTGAAAAACCACATTGCTTATTAATGTAATAGCATCCGTATAAATATATACATCAGAAATAAATCTGGAAATTCATGTACAGAACGCAATGCGTGAACAGCATTTACAAGCAACAGTTTATCAGTCATCTCTTTTAGTTGGGTCTAGACATGTTTGGAGTCGGTTAAATGACAGATTGACGAATACAGACACGCAAAAAAAAAACATAGTAAAAAAACACAGAAGTTCTTTTCTCATATTTAATCCAGAGGGATGTCGTGTTTGTAATCTAAAGATCCAATAAGCTTCTCTGACAGATACTGTTTTTTTAACATTTCCACCTCTCATTGAACAAGTAACTTTTTCTATTGCAAATGTTTTAAAACGATTTAACCGGTCATGAAATGAAATCCAATGTTTTGCTGCATTCCATATATAGAAACGACAAGGATTCTCAATATAGTTGATGTGTGTGAGAATTCTAGTTTTACGTTTCCTAGATGTACTGCCAACATCCATTAAATCGCAATCAGGGCACATGATGACAGAAACGACTCCACTTCTATTACAATTGATATCATTTTTGATGGGAAATATCAAATTGTGCTCCGAATTGTAAAACTGTTTTGTGCAGGTTTTCCAGGGATGGCTTCCACATCCGGTGCGGCCAGCATATCTTAACCAGGTATGAGGAGGAAATGTCCTATTGTGTGAGCTCTTCTGGATACAATTCTGCACCCAGTGCTCAGAATATCATGGGGGAAACCATCCTGGTATAAGATAGGAAGGTATCGCAGAGGAAACCGTCCTGGTATAAGATAGGAAGGTATCACAGAGGAAACCGTCCTGGTATAAGATAGGAGGGTATCACGGAGGAAACCGTCCTGGTATAAGATAGGAAGGTATCACTGAGGAAACCGTCCTGGTATAGGATAGGAAGGTATCACGGAGGAAACCGTCCTGGTATAAGATAGGAAGGTATCACGGAGGAAACCGTCCTGGTATAAGATAGGAAGGTATCACGGAGGAAACCCTCCTGGTATGAGATAGGAAGGTATCACAGAGGAAACCGTCCTGGTATAAGATAGGAAGGTATCACTGAGGAAACCCTCCTGGTATGAGATAGGAAGGTATCACAGAGGAAACCGTCCTGGTATAAGATAGGAAGGTATCACTGAGGAAACCGTCCTGGTATACGATAGGATGGTATCACGGAGGAAACCGTCCTGGTATAAGATAGGAAGGTATCACTGAGGAAACCGTCCTGGTATAAGATAGGAAGGTATCACGGAGGAAACCGTCCTGGTATAAGATAGGAAGGTATCACGGAGGAAACCGTCCTGGTATAAGATAGGAAGGTATCACGGAGGAAACCGTCCTGGTATAAGATAGGAGGGTATCACGGAGGAAACCGTCCTGGTATAAGATAGGAAGGTATCACTGAGGAAACCGTCCTGGTATAAGATAGGAAGGTATCACTGAGGAAACCGTCCTGGTATGAGATAGAAAGGTATCAGGGAGGAAACCGTCCTAGTATAGGATAGGAAGGTATCACTGAGGAAACCATCCTGGTATAAGATAGGAAGGTATCACAGAGGAAACCGTCCAGGTATAGGATAGGAAGGTATCACGGAGGAAACCCTCCTGGTATAAGATAGGAAGGTATCACTGAGGAAACCGTCCTGGTATAAGATAGGAAGGTATCACTGAGGAAACCCTCCTGGTATAAGATAGGAAGGTATCACGGAAGAAACCCTCCTGGTATGAGATAGAAAGGTATCACGGAGGAAACCGTCCTGGTATAGGATAGGAAGGTATGCAGTGTCCCACTATGTGCTATATGTGGGCACTTTAAACTTTTTATGCTAACTAATCAAATCTGTTATTTTACACAATAAAAGCACACAGAGCTATGGGGACTAGGTATTGCGGATGTGCTAGCGGCCATCTAGTAACCCATGTCCTCAGCTCTATACCCAAAACCCCGGTGACAGGTTCCCTTTAATGTATTGTATTTCCTAATATTAGGCTGGCATTGTCATTACCTTTATTCGCCCCTAGGTGGTGCTGGTGCCACATACTATATATAGCTTGGGGTTTGATGACTCAGAGTAGAGAAAGTAGAGAGTGTAGTTAGTATGTGACAGTCGGAGAGAGGAGAAAGAAGTCTATGGAGGAGCAGAACAGGCTCAGTCCAAGATGTAGCTGCCCATCTTTCCTCATGGCACTGATCAAGCCTGGAGAGGACAGACCAAGTAGTCACAGCAGCCCAGCACAGACAAGTGAGTCTATGTACAAATATGGAGCAAGTCTAGTGAAGATTAGAGCCAAGGGACTTCACAAGCACCAGTGACTAGGAGGAACTTAAAAGTTCCTGGACACAACTGGATGATTAAAGGCCATAATTGTCCTATTTCACTAAATGCCTTCCGGGACATATTGAACCTAAATATTTCAGAAGAGAATCTTGCATCAAATAATGTAGCAGAGAGTTTGCCTGCCACAAGGGAGAGCGCCCTTATTGGATTGCTCAATGTAAAGTAAGGAAACCATTATATTTAGTACCTGAGTGCTAGAGATTGGACTTGGTGTTAAACTACTTAAGCAAGATTTGTTAATTGTTAAAACCAAAGTATTAAGAGAACTCCTCAACTGACAATTGCCAGACCTGTATTAAGGAATTCCAGTCCAACTAATATCTGGATTATTAACTTTTGATGTGTAAATTAGCTGTACCAACTGTCCTGAGACCATTGATTCAGTAAACATTTAACAGTTTGTTACAACTGACTCCTCATCCTTTCTACTACTCTCAACATTTGCATCTTACAGTGCTGGCGTCACGAACACAGGGGCCCAGGAGCAAAAGCACCTTAAGCACCTACACCATCAGGGGCACCTCAACTTTCATCTGGCTGGTGTTCCCTGCAATAGAGAGCGCCCCGGAGGATTTAGTGCTGTCTCCCTCTTCACTGCACGCTGGCCCAGGGAGGCTCTGCTAACCATGAGTACAAACTACTACTACTCCCATCGGCCCATCGTAGCCTCACGTGTTGCCCCTGCGGACACGGTTGCTGCATCAATTGGCGTCACGAAAAGAATGCAAATGCCTCTGTGCCTGATGAGAATAATCCCCACTTATTTGCTTGAGAGACTTTGCTTGTTACAAGTTTTATTGAGCTACAGAATTGTTCAAATAACTTGAAATCACAGAGGCATGCTATTGAATCGCAGTGTCAAAAGTGAGAAAATCCCATATTTTTGTGTCAACACTTTTTGCTGTCAATGAATGGATTCTCATTTTGTACTTAAAATGCCTGCCGCTGCGCTATCAATTGTAGAGATACACCCTATTCGTCGGGAACATTGTGTTACACCCCCTCCAGAGCAGGAAAAGACCAACCTCTTATGCAGAAGTAGCTAATTTTCATTGCTTTACGGACTCTGCTGCTGGTGCTCGGAGGCCGAAGCCGCCCAACTCCTGTATGCAAACGGAACTAGGGGATGGGACAGTGAAGACATAGCGTGACGTGCCTGCGCACGCTAGAGACGCAAGCAGAGAAAAGACATGGAGAGAGCAAAAAGCAACAGGCAGCATGGCGGAGAAGCACCCCGATACAGTGCCGGAGGGAAGCGCAGACCTAACACCGGAGGCAGCACTGAAGAAAGTGGAGATGCCCCTTAACGCACCCCTCGTGGTCGTCCAGCCTACTACAACTGCGGTCTGTGATGAGGAGGAGCTGCAGACCCACATCCAGGATGTGTGGGAACGCTATTGGAGAGAGCGAGGAGTGGAACCTCCACTTAGATCGCCCACCGATATCACAGGTGAGCCAGTTACAGCTACATCAACTGAATATACCCCCTCTGTAGCCGAAAGGTCCGGTCAGGGCCAAAACTCACCCGCATCATCCTCTATCGCTGCCGCTTGTAGATGACATTTACCAGCAGCTTCGCATGCTGAAATTTTGGCCAACTTATCAGCCGAGATGAAAACTGCATGGCTCCCTAGGAACCATGCATGTAAGAAGTACAATGAGGGTCTGACATGCAAGTTAATGGAGGAACCCTTAGAGCATATTCCAGTCCCAGTATGGAGACTAGGCTGGGTTCTCTTGTTTTGTAAACAACAAGGCTTCGGCTTTATCAGGGACCTGGAAACCAACAGAGACTATTACGTGAACCGCAGATCTGTAAAGAGAAAGGAACTCCCTTGCTGGCTCCACAGCCTATATTGCAACAAAGTGGTTGAATTCACCCTAGCAGAGGGCCCTCGCGGTCCATACGCTACTGCAGTAACACGGACAAGGCTGCAAGCAGAATCCTGGGAGGACCCTGAGTCTGAAGAAGACAAGGAGCCAGAGCTACCTACTGCCCCCGTGCGGCCGATTGCTAAGGACGTGCCGCCCAACATCCAGAACCAGTACGCCACTGGGTTTGCAGGGACCAATATCCTGTGGCAGCCTGCTATTGCCACCCGGGATCCCAAGGACCACCCTAAACGCAAACAGCAATGCCCTCGTGACACACCTGAGTCAGCACCCGCAAGTGACACCGTCAGGGAGTGCGCACAACTTCTGCAGCGGCTTGCTGTTCACCACTATCAGGAGACCTCTGTCCCTTTTCCTGAACTCAAGCCAAGAAAGCAACCACCTATCGACAATGTTTCTAGTGCAGTAATCAGACCTACAGCTTTGGTTCTCCCTGAAAAACACGTTGTTGGGCTGGAGCCCAGTGATCTTAAAAAAGAAGGACTTTCTACTGTAACTATACCCGCAGGGCCAGGATCTTCAGCTGTCAAGAAGATGCACTTTGCCTTGGAGGTTCTGCCAGAATGTTGTTCCCCAGATGAATGGGAATCTGGATCGCCACTGGACACTGATGTCCCATCTTCTCCAGACCCTTATGCCTGTTGGCTAACTTCTTTATGTGAAGCTGGAGCCTCTGTTGAGAAAGGACTTCTCTGTTTGTTTTTGAGCCCCTCTCCTTGTTACAAATAGGACTCCGCCATGCTTCCCCCCCCCCCCCCCCCCAATTCCATGTTATCTGGGACTTTAAAAACCAAAAAGTTTTATGCAACGTTTCAAGAACTGTACCCAGACTTTCTTCTGTGCCTAATCCTATGCAACGCACATTCTTTTAATCAAAAGATTTTGCACTTTAACCCTTTTTGTTTACAAAAATATTTATACCCCAAATCAGGGATGGACTTTGTCTCAGGACTATGTCATGGACTATATTGCCCCAATGTAAGATCAATGCCCTATTTTGTCACTGTCAAGCAAAGAAGATTCCAACGCCCAATTTCACCCTTGTGCCATGAGAAAAGAAAGAGAATATAAATATATTTAATAAATGTGTATTGTTATGCATAGCCCTTTGACTATATGTGGTTATTAAAGTGCCATAATACTGTTGTACCTTACAAAAGTGAAAAATGTGCATATATGTCTGCAGTGCATTATTTTCATATTTTGCAGGTGACTAGCCTAGAGACCCACAGCAGCTAGCAAGACCAACGCCAAGGTCGGCTTATGTTAGAGCAGTGGGGGATGCTGTGTCCCACTATGTGCTATATGTGGGCACTTAAAACTTTTGCTGCTAACTAATATATGCAATGTATTTAATGTATTGTATTTCCTAATATTAGGCTGGCATTGTCATTACCTTTATTCGCCCCTAGGTGGTGCTGGCGCCACATACTATATAGCTTGGGGTTTGATGACTCAGAGTAGAGAAAGTAGAGAGTGTAGTCAGTATGTGAGAGCAGGTGGGGGGGAGAAGGAAGTCTATGGAGGAGCAGAACAGGCTCAGTTCAAGATGTAGCTGCCCATCTTTCCTCTGGGCCCTGATCAAGCCTGGGGAATACAGACCAAGTAGTCACAGCAGCCCAGCACATACAAGTGAGTCTATGTACAAATATGGAGCAAGTCTAGTGAAGATTAGAGTTGAGTCTAGCCAAAGGCCATAATTGTCCTATTTCACTAAATGCCTTCAGGGACATAGTGAGCCTGAATATTTCAGCAGAGAATCCTGCATCAAATAATGTAGCAGAGAGTTTGCCTGCCACAAGGGAGAACACCCTTATTGGATTGCTCAACATAAGTAGAAAATAATCATATTCAGTGCTTGAGTGCTAGAAAGTGAACTTAGTGTAAAACTACTTAAGCAAGATTTGTCATTCTGCCTGTTAAAGCCAAAGTATTAAGAGAACTCCTCAACTGACAATTGCCAGACCTGTATTAAGGAATTCCAGTCCAACTAATATCTGGATTATTACCTTTGATGTGTGAATAAACTGTACCAACTGTCCCGAGACCATTGATTCAGTAAACGTTCAACTTTTTTTTACAACTGACTCCTCATCCTTTCTACTACTCTCAACATTTGCATCTTACGGTGCTGGCGTCACGAACACAGGGGCCCAACCGCAAAAGCACCTATTCCATCAAGGGCACCTCAACTTTCATCTGGCTGGTGTTCACTGCACACCGGCACAGGGAGGCTCTGCTAACTGTGAGTACAACTACTACCCCCATTCGGCACGCCAACGTAAAACAAATTTTAATAAACAGCAAACTAAGCTGCAAAAACCAGTGTCAGGCAGCTGCTGCCAAGGCAAATAAGATAATGGGTTGCATCAGAAGGGGCATAGATGGTGGTGATGAGAACATAGTCCTACCACTTTACTAATCATTAGTCAGACCACACATGGAGTACTGTGTACAGTTCTGGGCTCCTGTAAACAAGGCAGACATAGCAGAGCTGAAGAGGGTCCAGAGGAGGGCAACTAAAGTAATAACTGGAATGGGGCAACTACAGTACCCTGAAAGATTATCAAAATTAGGGTTTTCAGTTTAGAAAAAAGACGACTGAGGGGAGATCTAATTACTATGTATAAATATATCAGGGGTCGGTACAGAGATCACTCCCATCATCTATTTATCCCCAGGACTGTGACTGTAACGAGGGGACACCCTCTGCGTCTGGAGGAAAGAAGGTTTGTACACAAACATAGAAGAGGATTCTTTACGGTAAGAGCAGTGAGACTATGGAGCTCTCTGCCTGAGGAGGTGGTGATGGTGAGTACAATAAAGGAATTCAGGAGGGGCCTGGATGTGTTTCTGGAGCGTAATAATATTACAGGCTATAGCTACTAGAGAGGGGTCGCTGATCCAGGGAGTTATTCTGATGCCTGATTGGAGTCGGGAAGGAAGTTTTATTCCCCTAAAGTGAGGAAAATTGGCTTCTACCTCACAGGGGTTTTTTGCCTTCCTCTGGATCAACTTGCAGGATAACAGGCCGAACTGGATGGACAAATGGCTTTTTTCGGCCTTATGTACTATGTTACTATGTTACTGTCCTCTGTGGCCTGGTCGCTGCAGATATTACGGAGGAAACCATCCTGGTATAAGATAGGAAGGTATCACACAGGAAACCGTCCGTCCTGGTATAAGATAGGAAGGTATCACGGAGGAAACCGTCCTGGTATAAGATAGGAAGGCATCACGGAGGAAACCGTCCTGGTATAAGATAGGAAGGTATCACGGAGGAAACCGTCCTGGTATAAGATAGGAAGGTATCACGGAGGAAACCGTCCTGGTATAAGATAGGAAGGTATCACGGAGGAAACCGTCCTGGTATAAGATAGGAAGGTATCACGGAGGAAACCGTCCTGGTATAAGATAGGAAGGTATCACGGAGGAAACCGTCCTGGTATAAGATAGGAAGGTATCACACCGGGAATCGTCCGTCCTGGTATAAGATAGGAAGGTATCACGGAGGAAACCCTCCTGGTATAAGATAGGAAGGAATCACGGAGGAAACCGTCCTGGTATAAGATAGGAAGGTATCATGGAGGAAACCGTCCTGGTATAAGATAGGAAGGTATCGCGGAGGAAACCCTCCTGGTATAAGATAGGAAGGTATCGCGGAGGAAACCCTCCTGGTATAAGATAGGAAGGTATCACGGAGGAAACCGTCCTGGTATAAGATAGGAAGGAATCACGGAGGAAACCGTCCTGGTATAAGATAGGAAGGTATCACGGAGGAAACCGTCCTGGTATAAGATAGGAAGGTATCACGGAGGAAACCGTCCTGGTATAAGATAGGAAGGTATCACGGAGGAAACCGCCCTGGTATAAGATAGGAAGGTATCACGGAGGAAACCGTCCTGGTATAAGATAGGAAGGTATCACGGAGGAAACCGTCCTGGTATAAGATAGGAAGGTATCACTGAGGAAACCCTCCTGGTATAAGATTGGAAGGTATCACAGAGGAAACCGTCCTGGTATAATATAGGAAGGTATCACGGAGGAAACCGTTCTGGTATAAGATAGGAAGGTATCACTGAGGAAACCCTCCTGGTATAAGATTGGAAGGTATCACAGAGGAAACCGTCCTGGTATAATATAGGAAGGTATCACGGAGGAAACCGTCCTGGTATAATATAGGAAGGTATCACGGAGGAAACCGTCCTGGTATAAGATAGGAAGGTATCACGGAGGAAACCGTCCTGGTATAAGATAGGAAGGTATCACGGAGGAAACCGTCCTGGTATAAGATAGGAAGGTATCACGGAGGAAACCGTCCTGGTATAAGATAGGAAGGTATCACGGAGGAAACCCTCCTGGTATAAGATAGGAAGGTATCACGGAGGAAACCGTCCTGGTATAGGATAGGAAGGTATCACGGAGGAAACCGTCCTGGTATAAGATAGGAAGGTATCACGGAGGAAACCGTCCTGGTATAAGATAGGAAGGTATCACGGAGGAAACCGTCCTGGTATAAGATAGGAAGGTATCACGGAGGAAACCGTCCTGGTATAAGATAGGAAGGTATCACGGAGGAAACCGTCCTGGTATAAGATAGGAAGGTATCACACCGGGATAGCGGCAAAGGAAACAGTTTGTAAAACAAAATTTCAGTGTTTATTGACACAGGAGGAAAAAACAAAGCAACATTTTCCAGTCTTAGTGTTCGTTCACACAAAGGAAAGTCCGAAGCACACAACAGTCACCTTGTTAGCAGGTTCTTTCAGCGTCCACAGCAGTCTTTAGGGGACCTGTTTCCCCGCATGCGGCTCTCAGCCCTCTAGGACAGCACCATGCCTCAGACCCCAAGACAGAGACTTTGATTCTGAACCCAGCTGCCTATTTAAGGACAGCCAGGTGCGGCCAAAACCCGGTCCGGCACTTAAACTCCGGTATTTGATCTCACCTGGCTAGAAATCAGCCCAGCCGCCCATGCTGGTAGGAAAATACCTGCCTTCCCAAAAAAATCCCCTTGCTATGTCACAGTGGGTAATGGTTCATTGTTACTGGGGTCTCTGTTTCTAGGTTTCATTGTGCTGTTCTTGAAAAGCAATGATTTTCTAATTTTTGGATTTGCGATATTGAACGTTCTGTGGAGCATCCAGTCTGCGTAGCCTCTTGCCTTGAGGTGTGTTCTTATATCTTGGCTTTCCCCATTAAATGTAATGTCAGAGCGCCAGTGTCTATGAGCTCTAATCATTTCACCAACAGGGATAGCTTTCCTGGTATAGGATGATGACTGGCTGCCAGGGGCGTAACTAGAAGTGACTGGGCCCCACAGCAAATTTTTTGTATGGGGCCCCCTCTCCCACAAGAAAACTACTGATCGTTACACAAAAACAAGCCCTGACATAGACCGAAATATAAAAAAGTAATTAAACCAAATAAAAACTATACAAGTTTTGTATCGTATTGAGCCGCAGAATAAAGACGTTGTTTTTAGTGAACGCCGTGATGTCAAAACCTCAAAAACCTTGGCGGAATTGTGTGGGGTTTTTTTGTTTTTCTTTAACCCACAGTAGTGACCCCAGTAGTAGGAATGGACCTCCTGGGAGAAACCTGCAGATTCCCTCACAACAGGAACAATACAACCAGCTCAGAGAAGTAAGCTGATGGGCAGAGGTACTATAAGATAGAAGCAAGGGAGGAAGTCACTTTGCGAGGCTTACATGATAGAAACCACCCAAAAATGACCCCATTCTAGAAACTACACCCCTCAAGGTATTCAAAACTGACTTTACAAACTTTGTTAACCCTTTAGGTGTTCCACAAGAATTAATGGAAAATAGAGATACAATTTAAAAATTTCGCTTTTTTGGCAAATTTCCCATTTTAATATTTTTTTTCCAGTTACAAAGCAAGGGTTAACAGCCAAACCAAACTCAATGTTTATGGCTCTGATTCTGTAGTTTACAGAAACACCCCATATGTGGTCGTAAACCGCTGTACGGGCACACGGCAGGGCGCAGAAGGAAAGGAATGCCATACGGTTTTTGGAAGGCAGATTTTGCTAGACAGTTTTTTTTTACACCATGTCCCATTTGAAGCCCCCCTGATGCACCCCTAGAGTAGAAACTCCAAAAAAGTGACCCCATTTTAGAAACTACGGGATAGGGTGGCAGTTTTGTTGGTACCAGTTTAGGGTACATATGATTTTTGCTTGCTCTATATTACACTTTTTGTGAGGCAAAGTAACAAAAAATAGCTGTTTTGGCACCATTTTTATTTTTTGTTATTTACAACATTCATCTGACAGGTTAGATCATGTGGTATTTTTATAGAGCAGGTTGTCACGGACGCGACAATACAAAATATGGTAATTTGGGTTGTTTGTTTCAGTTTTACATAACAAAGATTTTGAAAAAAAAAAAAAAAGATTCTTTAGTGTCTCCACATTCTGAAAGCCATAGTTTTATTTATTTTTTGGGCGACTGTCTTGTGTAGGGGCTAATTTTTTTTGGGATGAGATGATGGTTTTATTGGCACTATTTTGGGGTGCGTATGACTTTTTGATCGCTTGCTATTACACTTTTTATGATGTAAGGTGACAAAAAATGGCATTTTTTACACCGTTTTTTATTTTTTATTTCTACGGTATTCACCTGAGGGATTAGGTCATGTGATATTTTTATAGAGAAGGTTAATACGGACGCGGCGATACCTAATATATAATATTTTTTTTATTTATTTAAGTTTTACACAATGATTTCATTTTTGAAACAAAAAAAAATAATGTTTTAGTGTCTGCATAGTCTGAGAGCCATAGTTTTTTCAGTTTTTGGGCGATTGTCCTAGGTAGGGGCTCATTTTTTGCGGGATGAGGTGACGGTTAGATTGGTACTATTTTGGGGGGCATATGCCTTTTTGATCGCTTGGTGTTGCACTTTTAGTGATGTAAGTTGACAAAAATGGCTTTTTTATACACAGTTTTTATTTTTTATGGTGTCTATCGGATGGGGGGGATCATGTGATATATTTATAGAGCCGTTCGTTACGGACGTGGCGATACCTAATGTGCGGTTTTTCTTTTTTTTTTTCAATTTTCTATTAGAAAATCAGGGGAATGGGGCGTGTTTGTTTGTTTTTTTACTTGAAACTTAATTTTTTATTCAAAACACTTTTTTTAACTTATTTTTTTTTTTTAAACTATTTCTGTCCCACTCTTTTAGGGGTTTGATCCCCTCTGCAATGTATTACAATACATGTGTATTGTAATGCCTTGCCTGTTAGTGTATGACACTGAGTCATACACTAACAGGTTGCCTAGGAGACGGGCCTGAGGCTGGACAGGTTACCTAGGAGACGGGCCTGAGGCTGGACAGGTTACCTAGGAGACGGGCCTGAGGCTGGACAGGTTACCTAGGAGACGGGCCTGAGGCTGGACAGGTTACCTAGGAGACGAGCCTGAGGCTGGACAGGTTGCCTAGGAGACGGGCCTGAGGCTGGACAGGTTACCTAGGAGACGGGCCTGAGGCTGGACAGGTTGCCTAGGAGACGGGCCTGAGGCTGGACAGGTTACCTAGGAGACGGGCCTGAGGCTGGATCTCCTCGGCTCCTGTAGAAGGTAGTTCCCGATGCCGTGCAAGGCATTGGGCAGCCTCTGCACGGCATCTGGCTGCATTGTCACGCATCGGGTCCCCGCCACAGCAGCGCAGGGACTCTATGCGATCACTCACCTGCCGCAAACAACTTCTATGTCGCGGTCAGCGCGGACCGTGGCATAGAAGGGGTCAATCCACTGGCATCGCTGTAAATAGCGATGCCGGCGGATACAGCAGGGGCCCGGCTACCAAGGACTGCCGGACCCCTGCAGTGATCGGGAGCACACCGCTCCGGTGCCCGCCCGATCATCCCGCCGTGCATGTACGACAGAATGCATTCTGGCAATGCATCCCCCGCCGCACATGTACGGCGTTCTGCGCTAAGGGCTTAAGAAATGAAGGTCAGTCAGTCCGAAAAATTGGGAAAACTTTGAAAGTGTCCCCAAGTGCAGTCACAAAAGCCATCAAGCGCTACAAAGAAACTGGCTCACATGCGGACCACCCCAGGAAAGGAAGACCAAGAGTCACCTCTGCTGCGGAGGATAAGTTCATCCGAGTCACCAGCCTCAGAAATGGCAGGTTAACAGCAGCTCAGATTAGAGACCAGGTCAATGCCACCCAGAGTTCTAGCAGCAGACACATCTCTAGGACAACTGTTAAGAGGAGACTGTGTGAATCAGGCCTTCATGGTGGAATATCTGCTAGGAAACCACTGCTAAGGACGGGCAACAAGCAGAAGAGACTTGTTTGGGCTAAAGAACACAAGGAATGGACATTAGACCAGTGGAAATCTGTGCTTTGGTCTGATGAGTCCAAATTTGAGATCTTTGGTTCCAACCACCGTGTCTTTGTGCGACGCAGAAAAGGTGAACGGATGGACTCTACATGCCTGGTTCCCACCGTGAAGCATGGAGGAGGTGTGATGGTGTGGGGGTGCTTTGCTGGTGACACTGTTGGGGATTTATTCCAAAGTGAAGGCATACTGAACCAGCATGGCTACCACAGCATCTTGCAGCGGCATGCTATTCCATCCGGTTTGTGTTTAGTTGGACCATCATTTATTTTTCAACAGGACAATGACCCCAAACACACCTCCAGGCTGTGTAAGGGCTATTTGACCATGAAGGAGAGTGATGGGGTGCTGCGCCAGATGACCTGGCCTCCACAGTCACCGGACCTGAACCCAATCGAGATGGTTTGGGGTGAGCTGGACCGCAGAGTGAAGGCAAAAGGGCCAACAAGTGCTAAGCATCTCTGGGAACTCCTTCAAGACTGTTGGAAGACCATTTCAGGTGACTACCTCTTGAAGCTCATCAAGAGAATGCCAAGAGTGTGCAAAGCAGTAATCAAAGCAAAAGGTGGCTACTTTGAAGAACCTAGAATATGACATATTTTCAGTTGTTTCACACTTGTTTGTTATGTATATAATTCCACATGTGTTAATTCATAGTTTTGATGCCTTCAGTGTGAATCTACAATTTTCATAGTCATGAAAATAAAGAAAACTCTTTGAATAAGGTGTGTCCAAACTTTTGGTCTGTACTGTGTGTACAGGTCGGGAGAGGTGGGAATAGATTGTTAGCTCTGTGACAATTAGCTTGGGTATACAGTGCTGGTTCTGGGCTGTTGGATTGTCAGCTCTGTAGGTTGCAGGGTGCGCGGCCCCTTTAAGGCTCAGTGAGTGGGCGCTGACTGCTGTAAGGGGCGGGGTTACACGGTTCTCTTTTGTGATGACATCATGGTTTCTGGGCGGTCCCTCCCGCACTGTCTCTAGGTAACGGGGGGCGGGGCTGCGCTTCGCTGTGCTCTTTCGGGCGGTGGTAGCTCCGGTACCGGCAGTGAACGCTGCTGATTTCCGTCCGTAGGGCCCAGTGTACTGGGAGCCCCCGAGAGCCTGAGGTAAGAGCCGCCATGTTACACCGGGAGCCAGCGGCGGGAGTCTCGGTCCCCGTGTGTAATCATCGCCCGGTTCCCCTGAGTGTGGATGGATAATACCCCGTGTGTGATCACCCGGTACCCCGGTGTATGGATGGGTAATACCCTGTCCCTGTGTGTAATCACCCGATACCCCGGAGTATGGATGGATAATACCCCGTGTGTGATCACCCGGTACCCCGGTGTATGGATGGATAATACCCTGTGTGTAATCACCCGATACCCCGGAGTATGGATAGCTAATACCCCGTGTGTAATCACCCGGTACCCCGGAGTATGGATAGCTAATACCCCATGTGTGATCACCCGGTACCCCGGAGTATGGATAGCTAATACCCCATGTGTGATCACCCGGTACCCCGGAGTATGGATAGCTAATACCCCATGTGTGATCACCCGGTACCCCGGAGTATGGATAGCTAATACCCCATGTGTGATCACCCGGTACCCCTGAGTATGGATAGCTAATACCCCATGTGTGATCACCTGATACCTTGCAGTATGGATGGATAATACCCCATGTGTAGTCACCCAGTACCCCGGTGTATGGATGGATAATATCCTGCGTGTAATCACCCGGTACCCTGGGGTATGGATGGATAATACCCTGCGTGTAATCACCCTGCTGAGCTGTGTATCTAATCATATCCTTTGGGTTCTCCTATTAAGAGACACAAGATGGCAGCTCCGTGGTGCAGGACCCTGAGCCTCCAGCAGGGGGAGCACGGTCCTCGCTCTCTGACCTCCACCTGGTGCAGGACCCTGAGCCTCCAGCAGGGGGTGCACTGTCCACGCTCGCTGACCTCCACCTGGTGCAGGACCCCGAGCCTCCAGCAGGGGGTGCATAGTCCGCTCTCGCTGACTTTTGACTGGTGCAGGACTCTGAGCCTCCAACAGGGGGTGTGCTGTCCTCTGCTTGGTTCAGGACCCTGAGCCTTCAGCGGGGGGGTGCGCTATCCTCCGCCTGGTGCATGACCCTGAACCTCTAGCAGGACACTGAGCCTCCAGCAGGGGGTGCACTGTCCACGCTCGCTGACCTCCATAATCTATTGAACACGTCAATTGCACAATCGATAAGAAAGCTCAGACCCTCCTGTAATGGACACAACGCAGGACCGGGGTGAGGTGTGCGCCCCGCCCAGGACTGGGGTGTGCGCCCTTCACTTGGTAACGCTCTTCCTCTTGTCTCCGCAGGGCTTGGACCTCACACGCAGGATGTACGCAGACGGCGTGGACAATGACTCGGAGCTCTTCCCCGATGAGGACGGTCTGACCCTCGGGCAGCGAGACGTCCACCATGAATCTGACCTGGACAGCGCCATCGAGAGCACCCATAGTTCTGAAGCCTCTGATGAATGTCGGGGGGATGGCAAGGATCTGGAGGGGCACTACCTTCCTGGCGACCAGTAAGTGAATGGTGTCCATTGCAGGGATGGGAATGACCGGGGGACAAGGAGTCTGCAGCCGGATCAGCACCTAGGTTTCTGTGACTTCTTGCTCTTTCACACACTTGGGTGGGGGGACACCACCAAATCTGGGGTTATACACAATTGTGGTAGTCTGACGGTTTCCACTATCTCCAGGACCCTCCTCAATCCCTCGTCCTCGTCGGACTTCTCCACGGCCTCGCTGATCAGCAGCGAGGAGCAGTTTGAGGACTACGGTGAAGGTGATGACATTGATTACACCCCAAGCAGCCCCTGCCCTGATGATGAGAGCAGGACCAACGCCTTCTCAGACCTGGGCTCCTCTGTCTCCTCCAGGTAGACCTTCTTCAATTGGATAGGTTCTGGTTTTCCAGTCTCCACCCATATAACCCTCTGACTCGTATTTCCATCTAGTGCCGGACAGACGCCGCGTAAGATGAGGCACATGTACAACAGTGAGCTGCTGGACATGTACTGCACCCAGTGCTCCAAGAAGATCACCCTCCTCAACGACCTGGAGGCCCGGCTCAAGAACCTCAAAGCCAGCAGGTGACACTTGTGTGGGGCCAGGTCCTGTAAGATGGGGCCAAAGCAGTCTAAAAGATGACTTGTAATATATAGGTCCCCCACCCCCAGGTGCTGATCATAACACATCAAAGACCCCATCCCAGGGCACCAGCCTTGGGGCCATACCATGTAGAGGAGAAGAGCAGTGTGATCTTGGGGCCATACTATGGATAGGAGCAGAGTGGGGTGACCTTGGGGCCATACTATGGATAGGAGCAGAGTGGGGTGACCTTGGGGCCATTCTATGGATAGGAGCAGAGTGGGGTGACCTTGGGGCCATACTATGGATAGGAGCAGAGTGGGGTGACCTTGGGGCCATACTATGGATAGGAGCAGAGTGGGGTGACCTTGGGGCCATACTATGGATAGGAGCAGAGTGGGGTGAAGTGGTATGTAGCTCACCTGAGCTGGTGCCACAGTCTCCATGGTACATGCCAGTTGATGGCTTGTTTGGTCTGGGTGCGGTCACCCCCAGGGCCAGGCCCTTCGCTGTGCGGTCATGGATTTTATATCCTTTTTTCTTTTTCTGCAGCCCCAACAGGAAGATCTCCAGCACAGCGTTTGGCAGGTAAGTTTACAGGGTGGCCCTCCGAGCAGTCACAGCGCGCGGGAGTACTGGTGGCAGGGTGGCGTTGTGGTGCGCAGCGGTAACGTGGAGGTGCTGTTTTGCAGGCAGCTGATGAACACCAGTAACCTGAGCAGCAGTAATGGCAGCACCGAGGACTTGTTCCGGGACAGCATTGACTCCTGCGACAATGACATCACAGACAAGGTGATGGGTGCCTCTGTGTCCTCGGGTGGCCCGGCAGCTGCCCTCTACTGGTGGGCTCGGCTGATTCCTGTCTCCTCATAGGTCAGTTTCCTGGAGAAGAAGGTGACCGAACTGGAGAATGACAACCTCACAAACGGAGACGTGAAGAGCAAGCTGAAGATGGAGAACACACAGCTCGTGCTGAGGTGAGGGGTGTCATCCGTGTAATACCCCCCCCCCCCGTGGAGGCGCCATCCGTGTGGGCGGGCAGTGACCACGTTCTGTGTCTGCAGGGTCCATGAACTGGAGGAGATGCTGAAGGACCAGGAGATGAGGTCGGAGCAGATCCTGGAGGAGGAGCTGAAGCGCCACCGGGAGACCTACAGCCGCCTGGAGAAGGAGAAGGGCGTCGAGCTGGAGTTGCTGACTGCCAGGTAGTCAGGAGGCTGGGTGTCTGCTCCAGGGTCCCCGCCAATATCATGGGAGCGGATGATGGGAGTTCTTCTCCACCAGTTGATGGTGTCTGATTTTTCAGGGTCCAGGAGCTGGAGGAGGAGAACGAAGATTTACTGACGTCTATAACCCGGCTGAAGTCACACACCGAGAGGATGGATGAGGTGAGGACATGAGTGTTGTGATGCATACAGTGAGTAGTGTATGTGGACACGTGCTCAGAATGTCTGTGTGCCGTGTAGTATGTGACATCTGCACCAAACGTTCCGCGGGTGACGTGTGCTCCGCGTGGGACGTGTTTTATTTCTCGTATAACATATACATCCTGTAGTACTCTTTTCTGTCCACTGGATGGCAGCAAACCAGATATGTGAGCCTCGTGTGTATTTCTATGTCTTGAGGTCACTGGGGGAGGGAGGGTTAGGTTGCCTTTTTTGAATGTGCCAATGAAACTCCGAGTTGAAGTTGTTGAAACCCCTCCTGTGAGCCGAGTCGGGGACAGGACTCCTCTCAGGGTAATTTGCATATGTTTTAAATTGGTTATTTTACACAATAAAAGCACACAGAGCTATGGGGACTGGGTATAGCGGATGTGCTAGCGGCCATCTAGCAACCCATGTCCTCAGCTCTATACCCCAAATCCCGGAGACAGGTTCCCTTTAAGGGTCACCCCTTTTGTCATGTGATGTCTGCTGTTTAAGTGACTGTGACTTGTTCTGGCTCGGGGGGTGAGTCTCATTATGATGGCGGTATAGCAGGTGCATACTTATACTCTAACTGATTTGGCACCAATACAAAGACGAGAATCGCATGATTTGCAATAACATCCGCGTGTGACGCCTGCGCCGCGCATTGTGTGATGTGTAGATTGTACGTTCTCAGGAGCGGCAGCGGATGGCGGATTCACTGGAGGACACCAGTCTGCGGCTCCGAGATGAGATGGATTTGTACAAGAAAATGATGGACAAGCTGCGACAAAACCGTCAGAAGTTCCAGCAGGAGCGGGAGGCCACGCAGGAGGTGCGTGTGACCACCGGGGGGCGCTGCTGCCTCCACCTCCTCCCCCGTGCTCATTCTCTTCTCTTCCAGCTCATTGAAGATTTACGGAAGGAGCTGGAACATCTGCAGATTTACCGTCTGGACTGCGAGCTCTCTGGCCGGGGACGCGGCTTCTCCTCCGGGCTCCACGAGTTTAACACCAAAACCCGGGAATCGGAGCTGGAGCAGGAGATCAGGCGCCTCAAACAGGTAAGAGTAGTCCCTGCGGGGAAGAGCACAGCTCTGGAGTATAAAATAATATAGTCTATAAGGCTGAATACAGACATCTGTCCATCCAGCTCGGCCGGTTAGGCTCCAACTCGCACGTCCGCATTTTGTGGAATGGAAATGCAAACCCGTTCATTTCTATGGGGCCGCTGTGCTGCCCAGATCTGGAAATGCAGATCCGCACTTCCAGGTCCGCCTTTCCGTTCCCGAAAAAATAGAATATGTCCTATTCTTGTCTGCAATTGCGGACAAGATTAGGCATTTTCTATTTAGTGCAGGGCATCAGAATAACTCCCTGGATCAGCGACCCCTCTCTAGTAGCTATAGCCTGTAATATTATTACGCTCCAGAAATACATCCAGGCCCCTCCTGAACTCCTTTATTGTACTCACCATCACCACCTCCTCAGGCAGAGAGTTCCATAGTCTCACTGCTCTTACCGTAAAGAGTCCACACAGTCTGACCAGTCTTACCGTAAAGAGTCCACACAGTCTGACCAGTCTTACCGTAAAGAGTCCACACAGTCTGACCAGTCTTACCGTAAAGAGTCCACACAGTCTGACCAGTCTTACCGTAAAGAGTCCACACAGTCTGACCAGTCTTACCGTAAAGAGTCCACACAGTCTGACCAGTCTTACCGTAAAGAGTCCACACAGTCTGACCAGTCTTACCGTAAAGAGTCCACACAGTCTGACCAGTCTTACCGTAAAGAGTCCACACAGTCTGACCAGTCTTACCGCAAAGAGTCCACACAGTCTGACCAGTCTTACCGCAAGGCTGGGATCACACGCGCGTGAGAAAAATCGGCATGTTCGGTACCCAGACCCGAACCCGGACTTCACAGAAGTTCAGGCTTGGGATCGGTGTTGTGTAGATTTTTATTATTTTCCGTTATAAGGGAAAATAATCACATTCTTAATACAGAATGCATAGTACAAAAGCGCTGGAGGGGTTAAAAAATAATTTAACTCTCCTTAATCCACTTGTTCACGCAGCCGGCATCTCTTCTGTCTTCATCTGTGAGGAAAAGGACCTGTGGTGACGTCACTGCGCTCATCACATGGTCCATCGCATGATCTATCACCATGGTAATGTACCATGTGATGAGCGCAGTGACGTCACCAAAGGTCCTTTTCCTCCTGGACAACAAAGACGGAAGAGAAGCCGGGCTGCGCGAACAAGTGGATTAAGGCGAGTTCAACTATTATTTTTTTTAACCCCTCCATCCCTATTTTAATTAGCATTCTGTATTCAGAATGCTATTATTTTCCCTTTTAGCCATGTTATAAGGGAAAATAATAATGATCGGGTCCCCATCCTGATCGTCACCTAGCAACCATGCGTGAAAATCGCACCGCACCCGCACTTGCTTGCAATTTTCATGCAGCCCGATTCACTTCTATGGGGCCTGCGTTGCGTGAAAAATGCACAATATAGAGCATGCTGCGATTTTTCACGCACACCCCCATAGAAATGAACGGGTCCGCATTCAGTGCGGGTGCAATGCGTTCACCTCACGCACTGCACCCGCACGAAAAACTCGCCCGTGTGGAAGAGTCCACACAGTCTGACCGCTCTTACTGTAAAAAGTCCACATGATGCTGAACTGTGAATGTGACTGGAGTGTTGTCCTCCATTGACATCCAGAGCTGCGCTCCTAGTTCAGCATTAGCATGTCGCATTGCCGCTCTTCGTCTCCTCCAGGACAACCAGAAACTCCGGGACCAGAACGACGACCTGAGTGGGCAGATCCTGAGCCTCAGTCTGTACGAAGCCAAGAACCTCTTCTCCACCCAAACCAAGGCTCAGTCCCTGGCTGCAGAGATCGACACGGCCTCCAAGGATGAGGTGAGAGCAGCTGCAGGGTAGTCACAATGTACCACAAAACCGCCACCAATTGCGCAGTAACGTCTCCAGGACGCTGAGCTCTCACCTTAAGGATCAGGCAGAGAGATTCAGCAGCACCATGCACAATCTTTAAGGTGAAATTTCAGGAAGCCATTTTGAATCTCTCTGACAGACCATGGAGGCCCGCGTGGACGTACGGTCAAAGCCGCTCCACCTGTCTCATCTCTGATATCGCTCTGTCCTCTCTATCCCCTCCCCTCTATGATCGTGCTCTGTCCTCTCTATCCCCTCCTCTCTATGATCAGTGCTCTGTCCTCTCTATCCCTTCTCTGCTCTCATCTCTATGATCGTGCTCTGTCCTCTCTATCCCCTCCCCTCTATGGTCAGCGCTCTGTCCTCTATCGCTCCTCCTTTCTATGATCAGCGCTCTGTCCTCTGTATCGCTCCTGCTCTCCTCTCTTTGATCAGTGCTTCCTTCTCTTTATCCCTTCTCTGCTCTCCGCTCTATGATCGTGCTCTGTCCTCTCTCCTCTCTATAGTCAGCGCTCTGTCCTCTCTCCCCTCCCCGCTCTCCTCTCTATAGTCAGTGCTCTGTCCTCTCTATCGCTCCTCCTCTCTATAGTCAGCGCTCTGTCCTCTCTATCGCTCCTCCTCTCTATAGTCAGTGCTCTGTCCTCTCTATCGCTCCTCCTCTCTATAGTCAGCGCTCTGTCCTCTCTATCGCTCCTCCTCTCTATAGTCAGCGCTCTGTC
The DNA here is from genome assembly GCF_014858855.1 of Bufo gargarizans. Lineage (NCBI taxonomy): Eukaryota > Metazoa > Chordata > Amphibia > Anura > Bufonidae > Bufo > Bufo gargarizans. Next base: position 28,350 of record NW_025334103.1, read on the forward strand.
CTCTCTATCGCTCCTCCTCTCTATAGTCAGCGCTCTGTCCTCTCTATCGCTCCTCCTCTCTATAGTCAGCGCTCTGTCCTCTCTATCGCTCCTCCTCTCTATAGTCAGCGCTCTGTCCTCTCTATCGCTCCTCCTCTCTCCCCTCTATGGTCAGCGCTCTGTCCTCTGTATCGCTCCTCCTCTCTCCCCTCTATGGTCAGCGCTCTGTCCTCTGTATCGCTCCTCCTCTCTCCCCTCTATGGTCAGCGCTCTGTCCTCTGTATCGCTCCTCCTCTCTCCCCTCTATGGTCAGCGATCTGTCCTCTGTATCGCTCCTCCTCTCTCCCCTCTATGGTCAGCGCTCTGTCCTCTGTATCGCTCCTCCTCTCTCCCCTCTATGGTCAGCGCTCTGTCCTCTGTATCGCTCCTCCTCTCTCCCCTCTATGGTCAGCGCTCTGTCCTCTGTATCGCTCCTCCTCTCTCCCCTCTATGGTCAGCGCTCTGTCCTCTGTATCGCTCCTCCTCTCTCCCCTCTATGGTCAGCGCTCTGTCCTCTGTATCGCTCCTCCTCTCTCCCCTCTATGGTCAGCGCTCTGTCCTCTGTATCGCTCCTCCTCTCTCCCCTCTATGGTCAGCGCTCTGTCCTCTGTATCGCTCCTCCTCTCTCCCCTCTATGGTCAGCGCTCTGTCCTCTGTATCGCTCCTCCTCTCTCCCCTCTATGGTCAGCGCTCTGTCCTCTGTATCGCTCCTCCTCTCTCCCCTCTATGGTCAGCGCTCTGTCCTCTGTATCGCTCCTCCTCTCTCCCCTCTATGGTCAGCGCTCTGTCCTCTGTATCGCTCCTCCTCTCTCCCCTCTATGGTCAGCGCTCTGTCCTCTGTATCGCTCCTCCTCTCTCCCCTCTATGGTCAGCGCTCTGTCCTCTGTATCGCTTCCGCTCTCCTCTCTATGGTCAGTGTAGGAAGCTGAAGGTTTGCTGTTCCTTCTACAGCCGGGATAACCCTTGACCCCTGAGATGTAGCATTAACCTGCTACTGTCCACCATTAGGTATCTTAAAGCCAACCCTTTCACTGCCCTATGCCACCAGGGATCCTGTAATTAACCCCTTTTCTGCCCCAGACCAGAGATATTGTAAATTACCCTCTGCCTGAAGCCCCTTGCTGTCCTAGACCATCCGGGATGCAGACATTCGGTGCTGCCTAATCCAGCCTCTATACATTGATAGGAGGAGCCGATCCTCCAAGACCAGCAGCGCCAATTCTTTTTCCCTGTGTTTCCGGATTTCCAGTCTGGTCGGTTTCCCGCACATCTCTCGGGCGGACATCAATTTTCCCTTGATGTGCACTTCTCAGTGCTGAGGGCTTTGAGGGAACCCTGCTAGGACAGCCATCTTTGTAGCATCTTCAGTAATGATGGTAGAAGTAGTAGTTGTGATGATGATGGTGGTAGTAGTGATGGTGATTTTAATTTTTCCTGTATTCCATTCCCCCCCTTCCCCAATAGCTGATGGAGGCCTTAAAGGAGCAGGAGGAGATTAACCTTCGCCTCCGCCAGTACATGGATAAGATCATTCTGGCCATCCTGGACCACAACCCGTCCATCCTGGAGATCAAGCAGTGATTGCCTCCTTCCTCTGGACTTTTCATCTTGAAGACTCCTTAAGACTTGACGCTGCTCTGGCAGAACTGGATCTAACTGGAAACTGTGAGCGCTGCTCAGCAGGACTGGAGAGTGCGGCTGGATCAGGACCCTTCTCCTTCCCTGGTCATGATTGACTTGTCTGCGGCTACTGACCACCAGTGTTGAAGTAATACAAGATGCCTGCAGCGGGGTAGGGGCCCACAAGATATCGGTCACGTCCATTGCTGCTCGGCCTAAAATACGTGACCCTAAGGTGTAAGTGGAAATGCCTTCTGAGACTTTCAGCCGCCTGCACGTTGTGGTGGTGACTCACATGTACCATTGGGTGAATGGGCTCCTTTAAGGGTGGTCTCAGAAGCCTCTGGGGCGCTCTTTCTAGTATCACGTGTGTCGTAGGGTCTCTCCCTGGCGTGCACTACCTGCGGTCACTACTGGAGCCTCCATGGGGCAGTATTCTGTAGAGGCTGATTGTCTGTACACCGCCAGATGTCACGTATGATGTTGGGGCGCACACGGCTCACCCCAGGACTCTTTCTTCCTTGTACAGATATCGTATGTTACCGATGTGAACTGCGACTTAATTTATTTTTTTAATTAATGATCTGAAGAAAATTGTGAGAAATTAAGAATTGTAAAAATGTAAGAGGCTGAGCAGAAATGCGGCCGAGTTTGGTGGCCTCCACGCACGTAAATAAATCACATGATCATCACCACCACGCCTCTATCAACCAGCGAAGTAGTCTTAAAGGGAAACTCCAGTCACTGCTGCCCCCTACTGGTGATAGGACTGGGACTCTTCCCCTTATGTCATGATTGGTGGCAGGATGACAGCCAATATGACTTCCACCGTAACATCCACATGTGTTGTCACCCAGCTTTCCCAGGAGCAGGTCTGCTCGCTGACATCGGGTACACAGACGGCTCAGGGTCGGTGGGGGGCCCAGTACAGCTCCTCTAACGCTGCCCATACAGTAATGGCCGACCACTATTTTTTCTACACGTGGGGAAAGTATCATAGTGGTGCGAGTCGTTAAGTCACCTCAGAGTGGGGAAGGGTAAGTGGTGGTCATCTCCAAGGTCTCCCACATGAAGGGCCACCTAGACGTCCACTGCCAGTGAAGAAGGGTGAGGGCCACTGCCGGCCGTCGCCCTCGGGTCCCTCTCGTCACTGCCGTCACCCGTGATGAGCGCTCCCAGACCACCACATTCGGGACTGTACCGGGCATGTTGGTGTCTCTATACCGAACCTGGATTTTAGCACCAACGTCTGGGTTCGTTGTTCATACTTTAAATAAAGCTTGTTGAAATGCTGCAGCGCATCCAATCAACAAGCAATTATGCTGTTGGCTCTTGGAAGCCATTACAGTCATGCCTAGTATTGGCACGGCTGTGATTGGCCGATGCATCATGTGACATGCATGTATAAATACTGGATCACATGGTGCGCCACCCTTCTTCTCTGACTAGTGTAGGGACAGGGCGCTGCTGCCGGCAGGGAAAGGGTTAGGCTTTTATTAGTTTTATACAGTGTGCTGGTGACCTGTAGGTATTACTGATGGGAGCAGTACAGCTCCTCTGCACCACTGAGACAGAAATACCAGACTGAGGGACCTGTAGGTATTACTGATGGGAGCAGTACAGCTCCTCTGCACCACTGAGACAGACATACCAGACTGAGGGGACCTGTAGACATTACTGATGGGGGCAGTACAGCTCCTCTGCACCACTGAGGCAGACATACCAGACTGAGGGGACCTGTAGACATTACTGATGGGAGCAGTACAGCTCCTCTGCACCACTGAGACAGAAATACCAGACTGAGGAGGACCTGTAGACATTACTGATGGGAGCAGTACAGCTCCTCTGCACCACTGAGACAGAAATACCAGACTGAGGGGACCTGTAGACATTACTGATGGGGGCAGTACAGCTCCTCTGCACCACTGAGGCAGACATACCAGACTGAGGGGACCTGTAGGTATTACTGATGGGAGCAGTACAGCTCCTCTGCACCACTGAGACAGAAATACCAGACTGAGGGACCTGTAGGTATTACTGATGGGAGCAGTACAGCTCCTCTGCACCACTGAGACAGACATACCAGACTGAGGGGACCTGTAGACATTACTGATGGGGGCAGTACAGCTCCTCTGCACCACTGAGGCAGAGAGATATACTTAATTGGGTTGGTGTGACCTACCTATGAAAATACATTGTACTTTCCACCGTCGCAGCGATATATACAGGTGAAACTCCAAAAATTAGAATATTGTGCAAAAGTCCATTTATGTCAGTAATGCAGCTTAAAATTAGAATTTTGTGAAAAGGTTCAATATTCTCGGCTCATAGTGTCCCCTCTAGTCCGCTAATTAATCCATACCCCCCGAGCAAAGGGGACCTGAGATTGTGACTTTCATAAGCTGTAAGCCATAATCATCCAGAATATAACAAAGGCTTGGAATATCTTACTTTGCCTGTAATGAGTCTCATGTGTTAGTTTCACCTTTAAGTTGCATTACTGAAATAAATGAACTTTGTACGATATTCAAATTTTTCGCGTTTCACCTGTAATAGCTATTTGAGGGACGTTTCCTGACAATGGTGGAGTGAACACGTGTCTGGTGTGAGCTCCTGCCACTAGACTGTCAGCAAGCCACTACTCACCCTCCTGGCGGGCGTATTAGAGCCTCAATGGTCCGTACGAGGAAGAACTCCACGACTGGCGCATCTCTTCCGGACCTTGGCCACAGCGGCAATCAGCAGTTCTTTGACCTGGAGGGGCAGATGGTAACAGCCCGCAATCTGTACACGGCAGCCTTCTCCCTTTTGTCGCTTAGATCCAGTGCGGCCACACAGCACCCCTCTCCTGTCACACCTGCTTGCCCCCCCACTGTTGGTCTGGAGGGCGACTGTGGAGGACCAGGAAGAGCCCCTGTTGGTCATGGAGGCCCCTCTTTCCCACCAGGCAGACACGCGGCGGCCGCCATCTTGTGTAATGGCCACAGAGCCTCAGGCCTCCGCATGCTCTTATGCAGCACAGTCTCCCTCACCTTTTACCCTGCCGACACAGTCACCCTCACAGGACGAGGCGGCGTGGGACCAGAGAGAGCGTGTGAGACAGATCCTGTGCCTGGAGACTTCTTATAGCCAGGAACTGGGCGAAGGCTGAGGCCAGAGATCAGCAGAGAAGCCGGCTTTACCGCCTCCATGAGGACACTGAAATCAGGATCCAAGGCTCTGGAGTCTGTATCCACCTTACAAGACTTATTTGGGAAAATACTGGACAGATTGTACTGGTATTACCGCACGGCACAAAAATCCTCAGGCCCAAAGCATATTGAAAATCAGAGACTACGCGTTTCAGGTATATGACGTCCCCTTCATCAGGCAGAAGATTACTTCTATCATTAGAACTGTCATGCAGGGTCTTTTATACCTAAAATGGCCACCAAAACCATAACCAGTTTGAAGATACTCACCCTATGGTTATTGCCTAAATATAACTTAAAATTCTCCTGTAATTTTTGGAATAAACAAGGCTGCACATAGGATCCTAAAAGCATGTAGAAGTGACCATGGATTACCGTCCAGACATACTGGAACAACGGGAAAGATTGATTACTCAATATGCGAAGGTTGCACTTAAAGTTGCACTGGAAGATCACAAACAAGACCAACAAACTCTGGAAGGTATAGATGAAAAAACATTATTGGCACTTTTTCATAGACTTGAAAAATGTATGACTGATGAAATAAGCAATAGCTGCCAAATTTCGGGACATCCATCTAGAGGAACATATCACCCCCAGAGGCCTCAGATTCAAGGACCATGTTATCTTCTGTGAAGAACGGGATTCTGGCTATTAAAGAAAAGACTTTGGAACCCAAATAAAAGGTACCATTTAGAATTGTCTGGATATAGATCACACGCCGCATTGCTGAAATCTGATCGCCAAATCACTTCCAGAATAGTCGCAAACAGAAGATCTGGTTCTACGATAACCAAAAAGGTCCACCACCACCAGAACAACCAGAAATACAGAAGTGTCAGATCCGTCCTTCTACATCTCATGATCTGACAAATCCAATGAAATCTGTCCAATCGGACCTATTTTATAATCCTCCAATAATCTTGCCCCTACCAATATGGTTAGCACCAAAACTGACTCTCCAGACAGTGTTTTTGGTGAGGAGATCACAGCCAATGCGACTCTCTCAGGTTACCTCCACCCTGCTTTCTGATTTGTCTTCTGTAAAACCACAATCTGTTCCCCTCTTGCCGACTCTGTTTCATCCGACCTTGAATTGGACTCGATGCAATAGCCGAACATGAGGTTCTCTTTCCCAGTGGAACAGAAGAGGATGACATTGTCCAACCTTCCCACTCTCCAAGGAAAGAACCCATGGTCCTCCACCCCAATAATTTAAAATCCATCCTTACTTTTTATTCCTTCCACCAGTCATACTACGTATCCAGTAATGAAAAGTCCAGACAAAAAAATGAAAAAATGTAGAAGAGGGAAAAGCAAAAAAAATGCCCTAAGAAACCCGACAGCACAAATAGACCAACAGATTATTCAATCTTTTATCACAGATACTGACCAGTGAGGAGAAATCCCTTTGGTCTAAAGGCCTCTAGTTTTGCCCTTCTTCTACCATTGATGAATCGGATCTATTCATTGATCTACAGTCGTGGCCAAAAGTTTTGAGAATGACACAAATATTAGTTTTCACAAAGTTTGCTGCTAAACTGCTTTTAGATCTTTGTTTCAGTTTCTGTGATGTAGTGAAATATAATTACACGCACTTCATACGTTTCAAAGGCTTTTATTAAAAATTGCATGACATTCATGCAAAGAGTCAGTATTTGCAGTGTTGGCCCTTCTTTTTCAGGACCTCTGCAATCCGACTGCGCATGCTCTCAATCAACTTCTGGGCCAATTCCTGACTGATAGCAACCCATTCTCTCATAATCACTTCTTGGAGTTTGTCAGAATTAGTGGGTTTTTATTTGTCCACCCGCCTCTTGAGGATTGACCACAAGTTCTCAATGGGATTAAGATCTGGGGAGTTTGCAGGCCATGGACCCAAAATGTCAACGTTTTGGTCCCCAAGCCATTTAGTTATCACTTTTCCCTTATGGCACGGTGCTCCATCGTGCTGGAAAATGCATTGTTCCCTTACGTCCTCAACAGCAGCACAGATGGGGTTAACTGCCCCTGTGGACTGGTAGGACCGGCGGAATTTTAATGAGCCCAAGAACCAATAAACGATCTTCAGCTCCCTGAAAGGGAGGAGATCACCCCCCAGCCCACCGTGTTTTTTTCTGTCCTCTGGACAGGTGGACTGGCGTGTCGCTCCCTCTTTGGGAGCTGAAGATTGCTTAGGGGTTCTTTTTTCCCTCCTTAAAGCTTAGCTCGCTTTCTATGCATCTCAGTGCCTTTATTTTAGGCCTGATCATGGCGATTTCGGTCTGGGGTACCGTTGGGGAGGGGGGCGTCCCCTCCCCTCTTCTTTCATCATCTGTAGACGGTGCTCCGTTCCTCTGTTACCGCATGTGTGCGGCGCTATGGGCGCCGCCATTTCCCGGAAGTGACGCGCCTTAGGTGCGCTACGTCACTTCCGGTTTTCCGAAGCGATGCGGTGATGTATAAAACTCACCTTTTCTTAAACTGGCTCCCTAGAATGACATCCTGGATTTAGGATTAGTCTGGGGAGACAATTTTTCGTTTAGGTAGAGCCAGTATAGGTTCTGGTTTTTCTGAGTGCTTGCTTTGGCAGCACATATACAAAAAAAAAAAAAAAAAAGGGAGTGGTGCTGATCTCGTTTCGGGAACCCGCCCATTGGGCGGGGTTTCCTCCTTTTAAGCGCCCAGAGCCCATCAGTCAGTGCTCTGGTTGCGTTGCTTTCACAAGTTAGCTCCAGAGCTCTCCTGTGCTTTGTGATATTCCTGCAGTATTGCTCTGCTTGGGTTTTGTACTTCCTCTTCTTTCAGCTCTATTTCTTCTAGTGCTGGTGGGCCCCCTTAAGGTCTGGTTTTCTCCACCTCCTGATGTTGTAGGTGTTATGACCTGTTTTGTTTCTTCCATTACAGACTATGGCTTCCCCTAAGGAGGATCAGCGGAAGACTGGGGCCAAGAGGAAGCATTTGGCATGTTACGAATGTAACACACCCCTAGTTGACAGCTGTCCTTACTCCAGATGTGAGAGTTGTCGCACGGCATCCACGGAACCCACGATGCAGGAGATGTTCCAATGGACCAAGACATACGTGGATGATTCCATCAAGGGAGTAGTTCAGCTACTTAATGAGAGGCTACCAGGTCCCTCTCAGACTCCCATGGAGGTGGTCGCACCGGTCGAAAGACCTACCCCCTGTTCAGTGGGGTCTTCTTCTGAGGAAGAAGAATCTACTTCTTGCTTTTTTCCTCCAGAAAAGACGCAGAAGTTACTCAAGTCCATCAGGTCGGGGGACCAGGATGTTGACATGGGGGAGTCCTCCGATCCCGCCGGTCGGACACAGCGTGTCTTTAGAGCGGATGAGACCCTCCTCTCTGTGATGCGCACAGAGTGGAAGAAGCCTGAGAAGGGTCCAGTGCTTACCAGAAAATTCAGACTCATGTACCCGATGGCTAAACCCTTGGTGGAATCGTGGGGTTCCGTTCCCAAGGTGGACATGGCTATAGCCAAGTTGTCCCGGCGCACTCTAGTCCCTGCAGACGATGGGTCTAGCCTGCAGGACCCCCTAGACCGGAGGGCAGAGTGCACCCTTAGGAGGGGTTACGCGGCGGCCGCCGCCTCCGCATCTACTTCCATTGCGGCCACTGAGGTAGCCACCTATCTACGCTCTAGGCTTAATCAAATCCAGACGGATGTGGACCAGAGCGTATCAAGAGACGACATCCTGGCAGCCTTCAAGTCAGCCAACCTGGCTATGGACTTTTTAGTTGATTCCTCCCAGATGCAGCTAAAGCTGGCCGCCAAAACTATGGCCCTAGTTTCAGCTGCCCGCAGACCACTCTGGCTGAAACCGTGGATTGCGGATAACTCATCCAAGTTTAACCTTTGTGGGCTCCCCTTCGAACCAGATAGGTTATTCGGGTCCGAATTGGACAAAATAATGGAGGGGCTCTCCGATAAAAAAGGGAAGAGCCTCCCCCAGCAGCCCTTTCGGGGACGCCCCAGACAGGAAAAGAAGGGTGGAGGTCGTTCTGGGCAGCAGTCTAGGCGCAGAGATTGGGGGGGGCCATCTCGTAAATATCCGAGACGCCCCCGCAAACCCACCAGGGAGGCAAAACCCTCCTGACTATGGGCCTCCTCGAGGCTCTTGGATAAGCCCTGCTGCCCCTGCAGTGTCTCCTCTAGATTTTCCCGTACCCCTCCCCCAGATTCCCGTGGGGGGCCGTCTTACCCATTTCAAAGACTCTTGGAGCCGGTTGATTGCAGACCCCTGGGTCCAGGACATAGTTTCCGCCGGGTACCGGGTAGATCTTATCTCTCTCCCCCCAGAGAGATTCATCGCCACACGAAGCTTCGGGTCTGCCAAACAGGTGGTCCTAGAATCTTACATTCAGGATTATATTTCCAAGGGAGCCCTGGAGGAGGTACCGGCAGGGGAGAGGGGCCTAGGGATTTATTCACCAGTGTTCCTGGTTCCCAAGAAGACAGGAGATCTCCGGATGATCATCGATTTGAGATTCCTCAATCGATTTATAAGGAAAACAAGGTTTCGCATGGAAACCATAAGGTCAGTCAGCCATATCCTCAATTCTGGGGACGTCATGGCTACTCTGGACCTCAAGGATGCGTACCTTCACATTCCGATCCATTCCGCTTCCCGGAAACTCCTCAGGATCGCGGTCCAGATCTCAGGGGTTTGCAGGCACTTTCAGTTCGCCGTGCTTCCCTTCGGAATCTCTTCTGCCCCCCTCATCTTCACCAAGGTGGTGGTTTCGGTGGTGGCAGCTTTGAGACTCCAAGGACTGACTATTATTCCTTATCTGGACGATTGGCTTTTCATAGCCTCTTCAGTTCCGATCCTTACCCACCATCTTCAGGTCGCAGTCTCCTTTCTCTTCCGCCTAGGCTGGATTATCAACTGGCAGAAGTCGAATGTGAGCCCATCGACTTCAATCCATTACTTAGGATTCGTGGTCGACTCTGTGGAGATGTCCCTCCGGTTGACTCCAGAAAGGAGAGCGCGGATTCAGGACCTGGCAAAGGTCCTTTATGTCCCTCGTCGAGTCTCTATCCGGACTCTCATGAAGATGCTGGGGCTCATGTCAGCGGCTGCGGATGCGGTCCCTTGGGCGTTATGGCACCTCCGTCCTCTTCAGTCGGAGGTCTTACACCTATGGAACGGCAGCCCTGCGGGGCTAGATTCCCTGTGCTCCCTGTCCGGTCAAACCCGAAATTCCCTCAGATGGTGGTTTCAGCTACCAGCAGGGAAGTCTATGACCCAACCAGCTTGGGTCATATTGACTACAGACGCGTCCCTTGTAGGCTGGGGCGCTCACCTGGACGGATCCCCAATTCAGGGATCTTGGTCTCCTCTGGAGCGGCATCTTTCCTCCAATCTTCGCGAGATGCGAGCTATCCGGCTAGCCCTCCTTCACTTTGCGCCTCAGATCCGGGGCAAAGCAGTGAAAGTCCAGTCAGACAATATGACTGCTGTCCTCTATATAAACAAACAGGGAGGCACAAGATCATTGCCCCTTCTGTCAGAGATCGGGGTAATTCTTCGGTGGGCAGAGCTGAACCTTTCCCATCTATCTGCCGTTCATATTCGAGGCTCCCTCAATATGATAGCGGACCGCTTAAGTCGAGGATTACCGACCATGGAGTGGTCTCTGCATCCGGAGATCTTCAGGCAGCTAGTTCACAGATGGGGTATGCCAGAAGTGGATCTCATGGCAACCAGGTTCAACGCCAAGGTGATGAGGTTCTGTTCCCTCTACAGGGAAGACAACCCCCTGGCGATAGATGCTCTGTCAATACCGTGGAGGTTCAGGCTGGCTTACGTCTTCCCTCCCTTTTCCATGATACCGAGGGTATTGATGAAAGTCCGTCAGGATCAGGCCTCGGTAATAGCCATCATACCGTTTTGGCCCAGAAGATCCTGGTTTACCCAGCTCATTCAGATGAGTCGGGGACAATACTGGAGACTCCCCCCGGAGCAGACCCTGGTGTCGTGGGACACTCACCTCTGCCCAGATCTGCACAGGTTCAACCTGACAGCCTGGAGGTTGATCAGTCCCTTCCCAACATAGAAGGGCTTTCCGAGTCGGTCCTGAGAACTTTGTCGCATTCCCGAGCAGAGTCTACAAAGAAGGCCTACTCCAGGATCATGAGAATCTTCGAGGCATGGTGTGATTCCAGACAGGTGGCGTCTGCAGATCCGCCCCTTCCTGCGATACTTCAATTTCTTCAGGATGGATTAGATAGAGGCCTATCTCCAGCTACCTTGAAGGTACAGGTTTATGCCATCTCGGCCTGTCTCAACAGGCCACATTCTCGGGACCCACTCATCAAACGCTTCCTGAAGGGAGCTGAAAGACTAAAGCCTACTATACTGAAACCTATCCCCCAGTGGGATCTTTCAGTAGTGCTCAGGGGGCTAGCATCTCCCCCCTTCGAGCCCTTGGAGGAGGTAAATTTTAAATTTCTGACTTTAAAGATGGTCTTTCTTCTGGCTATAGCTTCAGCCAAAAGAGTTTCTGAATTGCAGGCTTTTTCCGCAAATCACCCGTACATTATTTTTCTACAGGATAGAGTACTCCTGAAGTTTTTACCTTACTTCAGGCCTAAGGTGCCTACTTTCCAGAACATCAATCAGGTAATATCTTTACCAGTTTTGTTTACAGCCTCCTCCTCTGATACTCCAGCTAGAGACCCGCTGGATATTTCAAGATGCCTCCAGATCTATGTGGATAGATCTAGTGAGTTCAGGAAAGATGAGAATCTTCTTATCCTGTTTGCCGGTAAGTCTAAAGGCCGTAAAGCGTCTAAAGCCACCATTAGTCGCTGGATCAAGGAGGCCATTTTGGAAGCTTTCGTCTCCCAATCCTTAGATCCTCCCGAGTTTGTGAGGGCCCATTCTACTAGGGCGGTCTCCACCTCGGTTGCGGAGAGAAGACTCCTCCCCTTAGAGTTGATCTGTAAGGCGGCCTCCTGGAGCTCTGAGTCAACCTTCATCTCCCATTATAGGATAGATGCTAGGATGGCAGAGTTTTCGGCTTTTGGGCAGACTGTTCTTAGTTCTGCCAGGCATGAGGACCCTCCCTAGGGGATTCTTCTTGCTATCTCCCCATCTGTGCTGCTGTTGAGGACGTAAGGGAATCGTTAATTTCTAACGATAATTTGTTTTCCCTTAGTCCTAACAGCAGCACACAAATATCCCACCCTAAATACATTATGCTTGTTAAAAACACGGTGGGCTGGGGGGTGATCTCCTCCCTTTCAGGGAGCTGAAGATCGTTTATTGGTTCTTGGGCTCATTAAAATTCCGCCGGTCCTACCAGTCCACAGGGGCAGTTAACCCCATCTGTGCTGCTGTTAGGACTAAGGGAAAACAAATTATCGTTAGAAATTAACGATTCTTCACCAAACTGTTGTTGGATTGTTGGAAGAAGTTGCTGTTGGAGGGTGTTTTGGTGCCATTCTTTATTCATGGCTGTGTTTTTGGGCGAGTGAGCCCACTCCCTTGGACGAGAAGCAACCCCACACATGAATGGTCTCAGGATGCTTTACTGTTGGCATGACATAGGACTGATGGTAGCACTCACCTTTTCTTCTCCGGACAAGCCTTTTTCCTGATGCCCCAAACAATCGGAAAGAGGCTTCATCGGAGAATATGACTTTGCCCCAGTCCTCAGCAGTCCATTCACTATATTTTCTGCAGAAGATCAATCTGTCCCTGATGTTTTTTTTGGAGAGAAGTGGCTTCTTTTCTGCCCTTCTTGACACCAGGCCATCTTCCAAAAGTCTTCACCTCACTGTGCGTGCAGATGCGCTCACACCTGCCTGCTGCCATTCCTGAGCAAGCGCTGCACTGGTGGCACTCCGATCCCGCAGCTGAATCCTCTTTAGGAGACGCTCCTGGTGCTTGCTGGACTTTCTTGGACGCCCTGAAGCCTTCTTAAGAAGAATTGAACCTCTTTCCTTGAAGTTCTTGATGATCCTATAAATTGTTGATTGAGGTGCAATCTTAGTAGCCACAATATCCTTGCCTGTGAAGCCATTTTTATGCAACGCGATGATGGCTGCACGCGTTTCTTTGCAGGTCACCATGGTTAACAATGGAAGAACAATTATTTCAAGCATCACCCTCCTTTTAACAGGTCAAGTCTGCCATTTTAACCCAATCAGCCTGACATAATGATCTCCAGCCTTGTGCTCGTCAACATTCTCACCTGAGTTAACAAGACGATTACTGAAATGATCTCAGCAGGTCCTTTAATGACAGCAATGAAATGCAGTGGAAAGTTTTTTTTGGGATTAAGTTAATTTTCATGGCAAAGAAGAACTATGCAATTCATCTGATAATTTTTCAAAAAATTCTGGAGTATATGCAAATTGCTATTATAAAAATGTAAGCAGCAACTTTTCGAATTTCCAATATTTATGTAATTCTCAAAACTTTTGGCCACGACTGTACTACCTGGTGACCGTGAGGGTGAAGCTATGCCAGAGTTTGACTAATAAAAGACGACAATGGAGACGGCGGCGGGTACCTGAAGATTGACACTGACAGCAGAAACTAAAGGAGGCCAGTCCACTTTTGCTACGTGGATCGACCCAGAGACTGTGAGGGTGAAGCCATTCCAGAGTCATTGGGAGTGGCTGATACCTGAAGATCGACACCGCAGACCAAGAAAGTTCCAGAGAAGAAGACGGTGTATTCTGTGGATGGAGACACCTGGTCACATTGAAGGGCAGGTCGGAGGTGTTAGTGCGCGATGGGTGATGTCTAGGTACCTAAGAGCTATATTACTTCAGTCCTTCCTGAACGGTCACAAAGAGTGGGGTTCTGGCGTGGACTAACCTGCATGGCGTGAGGAAGCAAAGTTTCAATGCTCCTCCAAAATCCTGAGAAAACCCTACAAACAAATTAGGAGTTATTCAAGCTCCCACAAGTATCATCTAGACACTTAAGCTTTGGGGACACACCATACTGACCGGCAAGCTGCTGCTCTAGTGCCATCCTGAGATCACTGATGGCGCAGGGGTGAGAGCGGGAAGGTGCCGGGTGAGGAGATCGTGGAGCGGCGCTGTGTCAAGACCTGACGAAGCGGAAGAAAACACTCTGCAGGGACGGCACCATGACCAGAGTTGTCGGCTTGCGGTTAAGCTGCTGCCAGTGCCAGGAGGAAGCATGCGACTTGCGGCGGGAGTGGAGAAGGAGCCGCATGGTGAGCGCCATCTTGAAAGTAGCGGTGGTGTGCCGGAGTTCTCCTATCAGACCCGACAGACGGAGCGGAGCAGTGGGGCAGAGTGTCTCTCCCCTGATAACGCTGCCAGTGCAAGATCTACTGTGATCCTCCCACCAGAGGATCGTTTACATAGTCACTATAGTGGCTGCTGTGGAGGATCCTGGAGGATTTGTTGTAGAGAGGGCACATCGGGTCCCGACTAGGCCTTTACCGACGGGATCTCCTGCAAGGCCTTTTATTATGAGAATCCTGAACTACAGAGATAGAGATGCTATTTTGTTGGCTGCCAGACCGAAGGGTAACTTCACCTATGAAAATGTCTGCTTGTCATTTTACCCGGACTTTACTGCGGAGGTCCAAAAGAAAAGGAAGCAATTTACTGAGGTCCGGGCACGACTGAAAGATAAAAATTTTAAATACGCAATGATCTACCCTTCCCGCTTATGGGTGCAGGATGGGGAAACTGTCCGTTTCTTTAATACTCCTGAAGAAGCAACAGATTGGATCGACAGGAATCTAAATGCAAGGCCTCACCGCCGACAGACTGAGCCCTGGCGGTGACAATTTGAAAAGCTTATAGTTGATTACATGTCAGATTGCATTACTGGTGGCAGAAATGTTAAGGTGTTAGATTTCACCGCACTACTGTTGTTCCTGTTATAATTCCTAATCTTAGGTGTTGTCTATTGATAGGTTTTTAACCCTCTCTACGTATGCTGGGTGGCAATACCCTGAACAGGCGCGCACTGGAATAGGAGGAAGTGTTTCCTTGCTTTTCATCACTAAAATAAAAATACCTATAGGGTATACAGGTTCTGGGCAATCACACCCAAAAGTTTGCTAGTTAAGGGATACAGGCTCATCCATGTTAGGGAGGATTGGGCAGGGTGGGTTGGGAAGTTTTGGGCGAGGTGGTCTGTATTGAAATTATTTTTGAGAAGGTGTGTATGTGTGTGTGATTGTTCCTTCATCGGTCTGAGACATTGGATATTTTTTTTCTGGTGGGGAAAATGACGTTAATTAAACTACTTTCCTGGAACATTAGGGGTCTTAACAATAAGATCAAGAGATCTTTGGTGTTTAATTATCTAAAGAAGTATAATCCAGATATTGTGCTACTACAGGAAACGCACCTTCAAGGGAGGAAAGTACTCGCTTTGCGACGTCCTTGGGTAGGCCCCACGTATCATGCAGTGTACTCAAATCACGCTAGAGGGGTTTCAGTTTTAATTGCTGAAAGTCTCCCGTTTCAAGTAATCTCTGTACAATTAGATCCTCAGGGCAGATATGTGATTTTACATGCCAGTATTAGAGGCTTGCAATATTTAATCGTAGGACTTTATCTCCCACCGCCAGTCCTAGACCTGATTATAGCTAAGATAGTAATGTTTCCAGTGCTGCCTTGCATTATTATGGGTGACTACAATGCCACTTTGGATCCAATACGAGACCGATTGAATCCCCAGGCCTCTCACAATAATGCGCTTTCATGTTGGGCTGATGCTTATAGTCTGATAGAGACGTGGCGTTATTTACATCCCACAGATACACAATTCTCGTGCTACTCAGCTTCCACTGGCTTATTATCCCGTATAGATTTGGCAATTGTCAGTAAAGATCTGTCTCCCTATATCAGGTCTAGCGATTATCTGCCGAGAGGCGTTTCGGATCATGCCCCCTCCTTCTGATTTTTTCCCAACCGTTGGCTTCAGCCGATAAACAATGGCGGTTGAATCCCATGTGGCTAGAAGTCTTACCGGTGGTGAGTGAGTGTCTAGATGTTATGGGAAACTACTGGATAGAAAATGAAGGTTCTATAAATCCCCTAGTGGAATGGGATGCTTTTAAATCAGTGATGAGGGGAACATTGATTTCTGCAATAGCAACTCATAGAAAGGAATTGAATATCAAGCGAACAAAATTAGAGAGGGAGCTGGTAGATAGTGAGAGGTTGTTCATACTAGATCCGTGTAGTGAGACCCAGAATATGTGGCTAGATGCACAGCGTAGGTTTAATCTACATTTAACTGAGTATACAAAAAAAAAACTCTTGGACCTGAGACAAACCATTTTTTCAGATGGCGATAAGTGTGGTAGAGCTTTGGCATATCTGGCTAGATCTGAGACCCAGCCAACGATAGTGGCGGGAATCCTGAAAGACCAGGGAATGTTGTTGAGGGAGCCTAAAGATGTTTGCCGTCAATTTGCCTCCTACAATACTAACTTTTATGCCCCCAAAACTACGAACTCTTCGGGAGAGATTGCCAAATTTCTGGCAGGTATTAAGATCCCCTCACTTGATAGGGAGGCCCTAGCGGCAGACATATCAGATTCAGAGATTGAAATTGCCATTAACTCTTTAGCAACCAAAATGACCCCGGGTCCTGATGGATTCCCAGCTGAATGGTATAGGCGGCTTTCAAAAGACCTTGTTACTAGAATGGGGAAGCTGTTGAGATATGCGCTGGAACAAGGTTCACTGCCTCCTTCCTTTTCGGAGGCAAGAATAGTAGTACTACATAAACAAGGGAAGCCATCTGATCAATGTAGCTCTTATCGGCCTATCTCACTTCTGAATCTTGACATCAAAATCTTTGCGAAGATACTGGCATTGAGATTGAGGGAGGTAATTCTTTCCTTGGTGGGGGTAGACCAGTCGGGTTTCATGCCTGGGAAGACTACCCGATATTAATCTCAGACGTTTGTTCACCAATCTTCAGGTTAAACATGATAATCGAGGTATGAGGGTTCTAGCCTCCTTGGATAATAAGAAAGCTTTCGATTCTGTAGAGTGGACTTTATGTGGGCAGTGTTAGAGCGTATGGGGTTCCCTGTGAAATTTCTGCGCTGGCTACAGATGCTTTATAGATATCCTTCAGCAAGAGTCAGAGTAAATGGGTATACATCGGATGCCTTCTCCTTAGGTAGAGGCACAAGACAAGGCTGCCCTCTCTCCCCCTTGTTATTCGCATTAATAATGGAGCCTCTGTCGATACTCATTTCCTCTGACTCAAATATAGAAGGCTGGGAATAGCAGGAAAAACTGAAAAAACTTTCGTTATATGCTGATGACATGTTGGTATACCTAGCTTATCCAGGGAAGTCCTTAGATACCCTTTTAAAGGTTGTGGACCATTTTGGTAGCTTCTCGGATCTTCGCGTGAACTGGGCCAAGTCAAGTCTCTGCCCAATTGATGGATTTAATCCTACTCACAGCTCATTGAATACTAAGCTTCAGATTGTAGAGAATAGAGAAATTTACATATTTTGGGGATTGTTATTCACAAAGAGGTGGCGAATTTTTATGACCTAAATGTTGTTCCTACAGTACATTATATTACTAAAAAATTAGAAGCTTGGTAGTACCTACCTCTGAACCTCATTGGGCGTATCAACATTATAAAAATGATTCTTCTCCCAAAATTGCTATACCTATATAGGGCTGCCCCGATACTTCTCCCCAGGAAACACTTTACTACAGTGGAAAAGCGATCTCTCCCTTTCTATGGAACAAATCCTCTCCCAGAATAGCGAGACGCACCCTTCAGGCAACCTACCTACAGGGAGGCCTTGCTTTACCCAATATTTATATGTACTATGTAGCTGTGCAGCTGAGGTACGTGGCGTGGTGGGTGCGGGCTGACTCGGGAAATCCGGCGGTAGTGCTGGAGGCAGCATTGATGGGGTCTTATGAAGCGCTTACGAATTGGCATTTGGCATACAGGAGAGGGGCTGGCTCTGCAGAACACCATACCCAATCTATGGCTGTAGCGGTGAAGATCTGGGTCAAATGGAGTCAGATGAGCAACTCTGGAGAGAATATTGCTACTTGGTCACCATATTTGCCTTTGTGGAAAAATAGAGGCTTACCAGAATTTTTCTCATTAATAGAATTCAAATTTTGGCCCCAAAAAGGAGTGCGCTATCTTACCCAACTATATGATAGGGTTTTTTTCAGGTCTTTTATCAGTCTGAAGCAAGAATTTAACCTGCCTGAACATACTCTGTTCAGATACTTTCAGCTGAGGCATGCCTGTCCTGCGCAGTTTGGTAGAGAACCTCTGAAGCCGGAGTGTGGCCCGGTGGAAGCAGTGGTTAGGTGGGTTCCTTTGGTCAAACCATTGTCGGCTCTCTATGCATCGCTAATGACGCTACAGGATTCTCCCCTCGATAACTCATTTGTCAGGTGGAGAAAGGATGCAGAACATCTAGAAGATACACATATTAAATAAATTGGCCATACATGGAGATCAACAGTGGTGAGTGCTAGAGATCAACTGATTCAAATTAAGTGGCTCCACAGGATATACTATACCCCTGAGAGACTATTCAAAATGGGTAAACTACCAGACCCGCAATGTACGCGGTGTGGATATGAAAAGGGCTGCCTAATTCATATGATTTGGCAGTGTCCGGTCATTGATGGCTTCTTGGAAGAGAGCCATGCCTACATTAATGATAAACTGGGTTTTCCTAATGTCTGTACTGCACTGAAGAGTCTGCTGGGGATAGCTAATGAGGTTGCTCCCACCAAATTCAGCAGGAAACTATACAGAATCCTGCTGTTCTACGCTAGGAAAACTATTCTCCTTAATTGGAAACCCCCTAAGAGTCCTACAGTGCAACAATGGATACACATAGTCAATACTGACCTCAAGTTATATAAGTTTATATTTGAGCGAAGAGGGACCCCTGATCGATTTATGAAGATTTGGGATTCCTGGATTGGAGCCTAAACACTGATGCCTTAAAAAGTAGTGATGTCTTGTCTCTGGCCGATGAAGGAGTGTATGAATGTTCGCGAAGGGTTCTGCCCACATACTGGAGCCCACAAGGGCACTCCAGCATGTAGACAACCCCTATGGTCTCGCATGACATTTCCCCTTTAATCTTGTGTATCTGCCCTCCTCTCGACAGGATTTCCTGCTGTTTTTTTTTTGCTTTTGTCATCCTTGGTGCGGTTCCTGCAGACATTGCAGAAACCGCACCAAGTGAACTGGTCCTTGCCTGGTTTTTTGCTTTTCACCAAACAGCTGTGCACCAATGCATCTCGCAAGTTTGGTGCTCTTTTGTACACTACCTTAGGTCGCTCGGGGATGACCTGCCCCAGCACTGGGTCATTTTTTAAGATCAACCAGTTTTTACGCAAGGAGTTCTTCAGTGGTCCTATCTGTGTGTTATATTGGGTGAGGAAGGAAAACTTTAAGTCCAGCATTTTATTCTCTTTCTCTGTTTCATTCTTTCTTTGGAGGTCTTATTCCCCCCCCCCATCCCATTCCTCCACTTCTTTTCTGATTTTATTTAAAGCCTCGGGGCTGTATCCCTTCTCCTCAAACCTCTTCTGAATTAACCCATTCTGTTCCCTATAGTCCTCAACCTTAGTCCAATTACGGTGGACACGTATAAATTGTCCCTTGGGAATGTTTTGTTTCCAAGGGGCATAGTGACAGCTCCGCATGTCCACGTACCCGTTCACGTCTGTTGGTTTGAAGTAAGT
This sequence comes from Bufo gargarizans, assembly GCF_014858855.1. Taxonomy (NCBI): domain Eukaryota; kingdom Metazoa; phylum Chordata; class Amphibia; order Anura; family Bufonidae; genus Bufo; species Bufo gargarizans. The sequence continues at coordinate 47,899 of NW_025334103.1, forward strand.
TTTTGTCTTCAGCCGACCCTCTTCTAGAAAGTTGATACTGCTGGGGCTAATTTCACATGTAAATCTTAGGTTGTGGATATTTTGGTTCAAGCTGTTCAAAAAATTTTCTAAGCCGCAGCGTTTCCCTTCCCACATAATCAGGCAGTCGTCGATAAAGAGCTTCCACAATATCAACGTGCCTCCTTCCTGGGCTACTTTTAGGAGGGGGTCAATTGCTAATTTTTCCCAGGCAGCCATGTACAAATTAGTGAAGCTTGGGGCGCATTTCGCCCCCATCGCCGTTCCGGTCAGCTGGAAATAAAAAGTGCCATCAAACCAAAAGTAGTTCTTACTGAGACAAAAATCCAGACAGTTCAAAATGAATTCCCTCTGCGACGGTAACATAACTTCATCCTCCTCTAAATGGACCCCCCCCCCCCCAGCCTTTTCCTGCATTCCAGCAGGAGGTAAAGATGTCACCAGATGGCTGGACAATTATGTCCAGCTTCTGGTGACTTCAAAAGGCATAGGATCAATAAAGATCTGATGCCTTTTAGTTAACTATCTCCAGCAATGCTGGGGATAGTTACCATAACAGAGCGAGGGAAACAAACATCCCTCTGTCTGTTATCTGTATACCTCCGGCGTGATAATTATCGCACCGTGGGGTATGCAGATGCGCTACAGGCAGGGGATCAAAGCATTCCTCCACCTGGAAGCGAGCGGCGCGGTCCAAAGAGGCGCGGGCTGCTCGGGAGCGAGCGCCACCGCCGGACTTAAATAGTCCGGTGGCACTGCGCTATTGAGTTCAAGCCAGCAGCCCGGCACAAGAGAGGATCATCCCCTAGAGAGACGAGCATATACAAGCGGGAATTAACCCCTAGACAACGAGCATATACAAGCGGGAATTAACCTCTGGACAACGAGCATATTGGGCTAAGTATCATTAACCCCTGCATACCCTATATTACCAACGAACCCCTGCATACCCTATATCACCAACGGTTTTCCCCTGCATTTCCCTATACCATCAATGCCTTTTACCCCTGCATAATCCCTGTTAACCCCTACTTCACCAATATACCACCAATGCCCTTTACCTCTGCATAATCCCTGTTAACCCCTACTTCACCAATATACCACCAATGCCCTTTACCTTTGCATAATCCCTGTTAACCCCTACTTCACCAATATACCAACGCCCTTTACCCCTGCATAATCCCTGTTAACCTCTACTTCACCAATATACCAACGCCCTTTACCCCTACATAATCCCTGTTAACCCCTACTTCACCAATATACCAATGCCCTTTACCCCTGCATAATCCCTGTTAACCCCTACTTCACCGATATACCAACGCCCTTTACCCCTACATAATCCCTGTTAACCCCTACTTCACCAATATACCAATGCCCTTTACCCCCTGCATAATCCCTGTTAACCCCTACTTCACCAATATACCAACGCCCTTTACACCTGCATAATCCCTGTTAACCTCTACTTCAGCAATCCCTAAACCACCAGCACATTCATTAACCCTTGCTCCCCTGATTTCCCTATACCACCAACGCCTTTTACCCCTTTATTTCTCAATACCACCAACTAACCCTTGCTGCTCCCCTGCCCTGTATTCCAACCTTTGAACAGTATTGTGTTTTTCACCCCTTATACCGGATAGGGATAGTATATTGCCAGGTTGGGTGGGCTGCTGTTATATATGTGCTATATATCGTACTTAGATTCAGGGGAGGACTTGGGATTGTGTTAGCGCAGTTAGGACCGTATTAGTGTGTTGTTGCAGTGTGATTATATTATATTGCTGTGTGCTGATATAAATATATATTTCTATTCCATTGATATAGATATATATAGTTATAAGCAATAATTAGACTAGAGACGTGCAGTGTATTAATAAATACCTTTTATTTTAGCACAGGGAGTAGTCTTTTTGTTGTAGTAGGCGCCGCAGCAATAGCCGCAGGTAGTTTAGTATAGAGTAAGGTAATCCGTGTATTTGTATTTTAGGTATAAATAGGCGGAGGCATAACTAGACGACTCACGCCTATTTATGAATATAAATTATTGAGATTATCCAAAATACCAATAATTAATTTCCCCCTTTAACAGGGTTCAGGGTCAAGTTTGGGTCCCGAACTCGAACTTTTTTGTGAAGTTCAGCCGAACCCCAACATCCAGGTGTCCGCTCAACTCTACCTATCATTAATGGAATACTGACCACTATTACTACCTCTGTACAGCCGCTTACCAATGGGCTGTAAGTAATACTGACCTTCACTACCACTTCAGGGTTTTGTGGCGAAACAGAGGCAGTAATGGTGCTCTGTATTAATTAGGGTCTAGTGGTGAGTGGCGGTACAGAGGTAGTAACAGTGCTCTGTATTAATTTGTATCGCCACTCACCACTAGACCCTAAGTAATACAGAGCACCATTACTACCTCTGTACTGCCGCTCACCTCGAGACTCTAAGTGATAATGAGCACCACTACTACCTCTTTACCGCAGCTCACCACTAGACCCTAAGTAATACTGAGCACAACTGCAACCTCTGTACCACCACTCACCAATAGACCCTGTGTCATACTGACCACTATTATTACCGGTACTCACTTAGAGACCCTAAATAATGAGCACCACTACAAACCCTGTATCGCCACAAACGAATACACTATGTAATACTGACCACTATTAATACCTCTGTACTGCAGCTCACCAATAGACTCTAAGTATTACTGACCACTACTACCTCTGTACCGCCACTCACTAATAGACCCTAAGTAATACTGAGCACCACTGCTACCTCTGTACTGCCACTCACTAATACACCCTAAGTAATACTGAGCACCACTACTACCTCTGTACCGCCACTTACCACTAGATCCTAAGTAATACTGACCACCACTACTTCCTCTGTACCGCCGCTCACCAATAGACCCTAAGTAATACTGACCACTACTACCTCTGTAACTACACTCACCACTAGATCCTAAGTAATACTGAGCACCACTACTACCTCTGTATCACTACAGTCACAATTCTGCTGTTACTTCATGTTTTATACTCCAGTCACATCCAAAGCTGGTGCTGAAGGATTCCACGCAGTCCTGTGTGACTGAAGCACGATATTGTTGGCACTAGCAGACGCCCATGAGGGCCTGACCTGTTCCTTTCCTGGTAGTCGCCATCCCTATGACACTGGTCTCACACAGCAGCTCCTCTCACATAGAGATGATCCGTGTGTCAACCCATGTTGACAAGGATCTACAATTTACCACCCGTGTTGACCCCTCACTATTAGTTTCCTCCACACGATGGTCACTAGAACAACCCCAGGCACATTGACTACAGATCCTCCTGTAGTCGAGCTGTCATTCCCTACCCCGGTCTCAGTGTAAACCAGGGTCCAGGATCGTTAGTGACCCAGAGCTCCTTCAACAGCACCTCCTAGAAATGTCCCAAAACTTCCAAGAGCGGAGCTACCCTAAGCCTCTGGTACCGACAGGACAATCCAGCACGAAGAAAGGCCACGAAACCCGGCGACTGTCACTTATCACCCCTTTATCCCATAATACATGAACATTGGTCACATCCCGAGGTTACTGAATCCCAACACCCTGTCCGAATGTGCGATAAGAGAGCGACAGACTGGTGACAGTCCACATACAGTAGGCCCTCTCAGACCGTCTCTGAAACAAGCCTCTCACCCATCAGGACAGGAACTTATCTGAGCCGGAGCTGTTCACAGCGCATCTAACCATCAGCGTCCCCTTCCCATCAGTTATACCTGATGATTACGTCTGATAATCCACTGATCCCCGCAACTGATGGTCCTTTTTTTATTATCGTCACTGACGGGCGTACTTCTCCATCCTTTCTGCCGGCATCGCGTCCAGACACACGGCGCAGATCATACCAGGCGGCTGCCAGTATTCCTCAAGTCATCCGACGCTGAACACTATTTACCTAGACCGGCGCGGTCTCCTAGGCAGCACGCCGTCCTCCTTCATACTCTGACACTACATGATATCGGACTATATGTCCATGGAATATGGACTGAGCGCGGCTTCCGCAAGCTCCGCTACTTCTGCTGTTATCGAGGCCGCTGAGACTTTACACCACAGACCCTATCAGATACTTCCACCCCTCACTGCACAGGGACTATTATTACTTGCAGGAGGTGAACACACTGGGACCCCCCGCAGCAGCAAATATTGTCTCCCCCCCATGACGACCCCTCTGGAATCCGGGATGAACCTTTCTTACCAGATCGTCATCTCCATTTATTACGTCTCTTCTGTCCGGGCCGTGAACATGGTCCAGGATGGAACGAAACGTTGGGCATTGCTCACACATTCATCTGGACAGTTCTAATAAATTACTATTTTTCGCTTTAAAGGGAATCTGTCACCTGCTTTTACCATTTTAAGCTGGCACCATCGCCATGTTGACTAAAGTACCTTATTTCCAGCAGGCTTCTTTTTACTTAATTTCGTTTTGTAGTTTTGATATAAAAGCAATTTTTATGTTATGCTAATTGGGGTCCAAGGTGCCCAGAGGGGCGTTTTTTTTCAGTCTCCGATGCCCAGTGACGCCCCCCATGCAGGAGGCTGCCCAGTGACGCCTCCTGATCAGGAGGCCGTCTTGGGCTCTGCAGGACATACAGTCCCTCTGTATAATCCAATAACCACAGCAGTGGTGGCAATTTTGTGGCATCATCTGGTGGCATGAGATGCAATGGGTCATGGAAGACGAACTACTCTTTATAGCAAGATCAAGCATAACACGGAATGACAGCCTCTAGATCAGGGATCAGCAACCTCCGCCACTCCAGCTGTGCTGAAACTACAACTCCCAGTATCCTCCTTTCACTTCTTTAGGAGTTACAAGAACAACTGAGCAAGTGTGCATGTCATCATCCAGATCCACAACATGTGACTGTGGCGGTGTGAGCACCTGGCACCAGAGGTATGTGCCCGGGTCTTTCGCTTGTGCCCTTGGCAGCAGCATGCACCACCATCCATTGTGCCTGTGTCCTGCTCTGCCAGTGCCTCAGGTCTCTTCAGAGTCTACCAACAGCCCCGGTGGCACCGACATACCCACCTGAGAGCTCATCTACAAGGACGTAACTTTGGTGGGCAGTAATGGCCACGTGATGGATGGCAAACCCCAGTGACCAGCGGCACAGAAACAGCAGCAAATATTTAAGGGATTGTCCCAAGATCAGCACTATTTACCTCTCCATACTTGACCCAGAGAACACTAGAACCTGGTAAGCAAGGTGGGGCCCCCCGCGATCATGGACTTGAAGGGGACATGTCTGGTTTAGTAACGACTTGCATTTCCAATGCAATAACAATTCTGGGGAATCAATTCTTGTGACTCTATATTGTACCATTCCTCTATTATTCCTACTAGAACTAGGGGGGGGGGGGGGGGGTGTTACCAGTTGACAGCACTGATTGAATATCAGGATGTGCAGTGACACCCCCATCTGGACCTTCACTGCAAACTGCTAGCAAGTCATTCATAACTAATAGCAGAAATAAGAGGAGGAATGGTGCCACATAAAGTCAATAGAAGCTCCAGGATTGTTATTACAGGGGGGGGGGGTGCAAGTACAGACAAATCCGGAGAGGTGCGGGGTCCTCTTTAAATATCGATCTTAGGTCAAACCCTTTAAACTTCACAAAATCACTGCAACAGTGACCTCAGTGGTGCCGACCCCTCAGAGCAACAGTGACCTCAGTGGTGCCGACCCCTCAGAGCAACAGTGACCTCAGTGGTGCCGACCCCTCAGCGCAACAGTGACCTCAGTGGTGCCGACCCCTCAGAGCAACAGTGACCTCAGTGGTGCCGACCCCTCAGAGCAACAGTGACCTCAGTGGTGCCGACCCCTCAGCGCAACAGTGACCTCAGTGGTGCCGACCCCTCAGAGCAACAGTGACCTCAGTGGTGCCGACCCCTCAGAGCAACAGTGACCTCAGTGGTGCCGACCCCTCAGAGCAACAGTGACCTCAGTGGTGCCGACCCCTCAGAGCAAGTGACCTCAGTGGTGCCGACCCCTCAGAGCAACAGTGACCTCAGCGGTGCCGACCCCTCAGAGCAACAGTGACCTCAGTGGTGCCGACCCCTCAGAGCAACAGTGACCTCAGCGGTGCCGACCCCTCAGAGCAACAGTGACCTCAGCGGTGCCGACCCCTCAGAGCAACAGTGACCTCAGTGGTGCCGACCCCTCAGAGCAACAGTGACCTCAGCGGTGCCGACCCCTCAGAGCAACAGTGACCTCAGCGGTGCCGACCCCCTCAGAGCAACAGTGACCTCAGTGGTGCCGACCCCTCAGAGCAACAGTGACCTCAGTGGTGCAGACCCCTCAGAGCAACAGTGACCTCAGTGGTGCCGACCCCTCAGCGTAACAGGGACCTCAGTGGTGCCGACCCCTCAGCGCAACAGTGACCTCAGCGGTGCTGACCCCTCAGAGCAACAGTGACCTCAGTGGTACCGACCCCTCAGAGCAAGTGACCTCAGTGGTGCCGACCCCTCAGAGCAACAGTGACCTCAGTGGTGCCGACCCCTCAGAGCAAGTGACCTCAGTGGTGCCGACCCCTCAGAGCAACAGTGACCTCAGCGGTGCCGACCCCTCAGAGCAACAGTGACCTCAGTGGTGCCGACCCCTCAGAGCAACAGTGACCTCAGCGGTGCCGACCCCTCAGAGCAACAGTGACCTCAGCGGTGCTGACCCCTCAGAGCAACAGTGACCTCAGTGGTACCGACCCCTCAGAGCAAGTGACCTCAGTGGTGCCGACCCCTCAGCGCAACAGTGACCTCAGTGGTGCCGACCCCTCAGAGCAACAGTGACCTCAGTGGTGCCGACCCCTCAGAGCAACAGTGACCTCAGTGGTGCCGACCCCTCAGAGCAACAGTGACCTCAGTGGTGCCGACCCCTCAGAGCAACAGTGACCTCAGTGGTGCCGACCCCTCAGAGCAACAGTGACCTCAGTGGTGCCGACCCCTCAGCGCAACAGTGACCTCAGTGGTGCCGACCCCTCAGAGCAACAGTGACCTCAGTGGTACCGACCCCTCAGAGCAACAGTGACCTCAGTGGTGCCGACCCCTCAGAGCCACAGTGACCTCAGTGGTGCCGACCCCTCAGAGCAACAGTGACCTCAGTGGTGCCGACCCCTCAGGGCAACAGTGACCTCAGTGGTGCCGACCCCTCAGCGCAACAGTGACCTCAGTGGTGCCGACCCCCTCAGCGCAACAGTGACCTCAGTGGTGCCGACCCCTCAGCACAACAGTGACCTCAGTGGTGCCGACCCCTCAGAGCAACAGTGACCTCAGTGGTGCCGACCCCTCAGAGCAACAGTGACCTCAGTGGTGCCGACCCCTCAGAGCAACAGTGACCTCAGTGGTGCCGACCCCTCAGAGCAACAGTGACCTCAGTGGTGCCGACCCCTCAGCGCAACAGTGACCTCAGTGGTGCCGACCCCCTCAGCACAACAGTGACCTCAGTGGTGCCGACCCCTCAGCACAACAGTGACCTCAGTGGTGCCGACCCCTCAGAGCAACAGTGACCTCAGTGGTGCCGACCCCTCAGAGCAACAGTGACCTCAGTGGTGCCGACCCCTCAGAGCAACAGTGACCTCAGTGGTGCCGACCCCTCAGAGCAACAGTGACCTCAGCGGTACCGACCCCTCAGAGCAACAGTGACCTCAGTGGTACCGACCCCTCAGAGCAAGTGACCTCAGTGGTGCCGACCCCTCAGCGCAACAGTGACCTCAGTGGTGCCGACCCCTCAGAGCAACAGTGACCTCAGTGGTGCCGACCCCTCAGAGCAACAGTGACCTCAGTGGTGCCGACCCCTCAGAGCAACAGTGACCTCAGTGGTGCCGACCCCTCAGAGCAACAGTGACCTCAGTGGTGCCGACCCCTCAGAGCAACAGTGACCTCAGTGGTGCCGACCCCTCAGCGCAACAGTGACCTCAGTGGTGCCGACCCCCTCAGAGCAACAGTGACCTCAGTGGTGCCGACCCCTCAGGGCAACAGTGACCTCAGTGGTGCCGACCCCTCAGCGCAACAGTGACCTCAGTGGTGCCGACCCCCTCAGCGCAACAGTGACCTCAGTGGTGCCGACCCCTCAGCACAACAGTGACCTCAGTGGTGCCGACCCCTCAGAGCAACAGTGACCTCAGTGGTGCCGACCCCTCAGAGCAACAGTGACCTCAGTGGTGCCGACCCCTCAGGGCAACAGTGACCTCAGTGGTGCCGACCCCTCAGCGCAACAGTGACCTCAGTGGTGCCGACCCCCTCAGCGCAACAGTGACCTCAGTGGTGCCGACCCCTCAGCACAACAGTGACCTCAGTGGTGCCGACCCCTCAGAGCAACAGTGACCTCAGTGGTGCCGACCCCTCAGAGCAACAGTGACCTCAGTGGTGCCGACCCCTCAGAGCAACAGTGACCTCAGTGGTGCCGACCCCTCAGAGCAACAGTGACCTCAGTGGTGCCGACCCCTCAGCGCAACAGTGACCTCAGTGGTGCCGACCCCCTCAGCACAACAGTGACCTCAGTGGTGCCGACCCCTCAGCACAACAGTGACCTCAGTGGTGCCGACCCCTCAGAGCAACAGTGACCTCAGTGGTGCCGACCCCTCAGAGCAACAGTGACCTCAGTGGTGCCGACCCCTCAGAGCAACAGTGACCTCAGTGGTGCCGACCCCTCAGAGCAACAGTGACCTCAGTGGTACCGACCCCTCAGAGCAACAGTGACCTCAGTGGTGCCGACCCCTCAGAGCAACAGTGACCTCAGTGGTACCGACCCCTCAGAGCAACAGTGACCTCAGTGGTGCCGACCCCTCAGAGCAACAGTGACCTCAGCGGTGCCGACCCCCTCAGAGCAAGTGACCTCAGTGGTGCCGACCCCTCAGAGCAACAGTGACCTCAGTGGTGCAGCCCCCTCAGAGCCACAGTGACCTCAGTGGTGCTGACCCTTCAGCGCAACAGTGACCTCAGTGGTGCCGACCCCCTCAGCGCAACAGTGACCTCAGTGGTGCAGACCCACTCAGCGCAACAGTGACCTCAGTGGTGCCGACCCCCTCAGAGCCACAGTGACCTCAGTGGTGCCGACCCCTCAGAGCAACAGTGACCTCAGTGGTGCCGACCCCTCAGAGCAACAGTGACCTCAGTGGTGCCGACCCCTCAGAGCAACAGTGACCTCAGTGGTGCCGACCCCTCAGAGCAACAGTGACCTCAGTGGTGCCGACCCCTCAGCGCAACAGTGACCTCAGTGGTGCCGACCCCCTCAGCGCAACAGTGACCTCAGTGGTGCCGACCCCTCAGCACAACAGTGACCTCAGTGGTGCCGACCCCTCAGAGCAACAGTGACCTCAGTGGTGCCGACCCCTCAGAGCAACAGTGACCTCAGTGGTGCCGACCCCTCAGAGCAACAGTGACCTCAGTGGTGCCGACCCCTCAGAGCAACAGTGACCTCAGTGGTGCCGACCCCTCAGAGCAACAGTGACCTCAGTGGTGCCGACCCCTCAGAGCAAGTGACCTCAGTGGTGCCGACCCCTCAGCGCAACAGTGACCTCAGTGGTGCCGACCCCTCAGCGCAACAGTGACCTCAGTGGTGCCGACCCCTCAGAGCAACAGTGACCTCAGTGGTGCCGACCCCTCAGCGCAACAGTGACCTCAGTGGTGCCGACCCCTCAGAGCAACAGTGACCTCAGTGGTACCGACCCCTCAGAGCAACAGTGACCTCAGTGGTGCCGACCCCTCAGAGCAACAGTGACCTCAGTGGTACCGACCCCTCAGAGCAACAGTGACCTCAGTGGTGCCGACCCCTCAGAGCAACAGTGACCTCAGCGGTGCCGACCCCCTCAGAGCAAGTGACCTCAGTGGTGCCGACCCCTCAGAGCAACAGTGACCTCAGTGGTGCAGCCCCCTCAGAGCCACAGTGACCTCAGTGGTGCTGACCCTTCAGCGCAACAGTGACCTCAGTGGTGCCGACCCCCTCAGCGCAACAGTGACCTCAGTGGTGCAGACCCACTCAGCGCAACAGTGACCTCAGTGGTGCCGACCCCCTCAGAGCCACAGTGACCTCAGTGGTGCCGACCCCTCAGCGCAACAGTGACCTCAGTGGTGCAGACCCTCAGCGCAACAGTGACCTCAGTGGTGCCGACCCCTCAGCGCAACAGTGACCTCAGTGGTGCCGACCCCTCAGCGCAACAGTGACCTCAGTGGTGCAGACCCCCTCAGCGCAACAGTAATTTCAGTGGTGCCGACCCCCTCAGCGCAACAGTAAATTTCAGTGGTGCCGACCCCCTCAGCGCAACAGTGACCTCAGTGGTGCCGACCCCTCAGAGCAACAGTGACCTCAGTGGTGCCGACCCTCAGCGCAACAGTGACCTCAGTGGTGCCGACCCCTCAGCGCAACAGTGACCTCAGTGGTGCCGACCCCTCAGCGCAACAGTGACCTCAGTGGTGCCGACCCCTCAGAGCAACAGTGACCTCAGTGGTGCCGACCCCTCAGAGCAACAGTGACCTCAGTGGTGCTGACCCTTCAGCGCAACAGTGACCCCAGTGGTGCCGACCCCTCAGAGCAACAGTGACCTCAGTGGTACCGACCCCCTCAGAGCAACAGTGACCTCAGTGGTACCGACCCCTCAGAGCAACAGTGACCTCAGTGGTGCAGCCCCCTCAGATCATCAGTGACCTCAGTGGTGCCGACCCCTCAGATCAACAGTGACCCCAGTGGTGCCGACCCCCTCAGCGCAACAGTGACCTCAGTGGTGCCGACCCCTCAGCGCAACAGTGACCTCAGTGGTGCAGACCCACTCAGCGCAACAGTGACCTCAGTGGTGCCGACCCCCTCAGCGCAACAGTGACCTCAGTGGTGCCGACCCCTCAGAGCAACAGTGACCTCAGTGGTGCCGACCCCTCAGAGCAACAGTGACCTCAGTGGTGCCGACCCCCTCAGCGCAACAGTGACCTCAGTGGTGCCGACCCCTCAGAGCAACAGTGACCTCAGTGGTGCCGACCCCCTCAGCGCAACAGTGACCTCAGTGGTGCCGACCCCTCAGCACAACAGTGACCTCAGTGGTGCCGACCCCTCAGCGCAACAGTGACCTCAGTGGTACCGACCCCTCAGCGCAAGTGACCCCAGTGGTGCCGACCCCCTCAGCGCAACAGTGACCCCAGTGGTGCCGACCCCTCAGCGCAACAGTGACCTCAGTGGTACCGACCCCTCAGAGCAACAGTGACCTCAGTGGTACCGACCCCTCAGAGCAACAGTGACCTCAGTGGTGCCGACCCCTCAGAGCAACAGTGACCTCAGCGGTGCCGACCCCTCAGAGCAACAGTGACCTCAGTGGTGCCGACCCCTCAGAGCAACAGTGACCTCAGTGGTGCCGACCCCTCAGAGCAACAGTGACCTCAGTGGTGCCGACCCCTCAGCGCAACAGTGACCTCAGTGGTGCCGACCCCTCAGCCCAACAGTGACCTCAGTGGTGCCGACCCCTCAGAGCAACAGTGACCTCAGTGGTGCCGACCCCTCAGAGCAACAGTGACCTCAGTGGTGCAGACCCTCAGTGCAACAGTGACCTCAGTGGTACCGACCCCTCAGCGCAAGTGACCCCAGTGGTGCCGACCCCCTCAGCGCAACAGTGACCCAGTGGTGCCGACCCCTCAGCGCACAGTGACCTCAGTGTACCGACCCCTCAGAGCAACAGTGACCTCAGTGGTACCGACCCCTCAGAGCAACAGTGACCTCAGTGGTGCCGACCCCTCAGAGCAAGTGACCTCAGTGGTGCCGACCCCTCAGAGCAACAGTGACCTCAGCGGGTGCGACCCCTCAGAGCAACAGTGACCTCAGTGGTGCCGACCCCTCAGAGCAACAGTGACCTCAGTGGTGCCGACCCCCTCAGAGCAACAGTGACCTCAGTGGTGCCGACCCCTCAGAGCAACAGTGACCTCAGTGGTGCAGACCCCTCAGAGCAACAGTGACCTCAGTGTGCAGACCCCTCAGAGCACAGTGACCTCAGTGGTGCAGACCCCCTCAGCGCAACAGTGACCTCAGTGGTGCCGACCCCCTCAGCGCAACAGTGACCTCAGTGGTGCCGACCCCAGAGCAAAAGTGACCTCAGTGGTGCAGACCCCTCAAGCAACAGTGACCTCATGGTGCCGACCCCCTCAGCGCAACAGTGACCTCAGTGGTCCGACACCCTCAGAGCAACAGTGACCTCAGTGGTGCCGACACCCCTAGCAGCAACAGTGACCTCAGTGGTACCGACCCCTCGGCACAACAGTGACCTCAGTGGTGCAGACCCTCAGCGCAACAGTGACCTAAGTGGTGCCGACCCCTCAGCGCAACAGTGACCTCAGTGGTGCCGACCCCTCAGAGCAACAGTGACCTCAGTGGTGCCGACCCCTCGCGCAACAGTGACCTCAGTGGTGCCAGACCCCTCAGCGCAACAGTGACCTCAGTGGTGCCGACCCTCAGCGCAACAGTGACCTCAGTGGTGCCGACCCCTCAGCGCAACAGTGACCTCAGTGGTGCCGACCCCTCAGAGCAACAGTGACCTCAGTGGTGCAGACCCCTCAGAGCAACAGTGACCTCAGTGGTGCCGACCCCTCAGCGCAACAGTGACCTCAGTGGCGCCGACCCCCTCAGCGCAACAGTGACCTCAGTGGTGCCGACCCCTCAGAGCAACAGTGACCTCAGTGGTGCCGACCCCCTCAGCGCAACAGTGACCTCAGTTAAATTAAAAATTGTCTAAATTTGCTATTTATGCATGGTAGACAGTTCTAGATACTAGTAATGGTTTCCCTGCATAAATAGTAACCCCTTAATGTTATTAGGCCTTTGTATTAACTATTTGAATTACTGTAACTTTCGTACTCCTCATCGGCTGAAAATACTCCTCAAAAATGGTAAGAGGAGTATTTTTACTCTTCCAGAAAAAATGTAGCGCGATCTCTGGCCGTGGGATTTATATTGATTTTTGTCCTCAGATTTACGTACCACTGAGCACCGTTATACTGACCTGGATCTACAGCAAGAAGACAAGACACAAGTCAACGAGATCAACAATCCTTTATTACAGGAAGATCGCCATATACTGTCCGAGCATAGCACAGAGCCCTAGGAAGACCGCCACATACTGTCCGAGGATAGCACAGAGCCCTAGGAAGACCGCCACATACTGTCCGAGCATAGCACAGAGCCCTAGGAAGACCGCCACATACTGTCTGAGCATAGCACAGAGCCCTAGGAAGACCGCCACATACTGTCCGAGCATAGCACAGAGCCCTAGGAAGACCGCCACATACTGTCCGAGGATAGCACAGAGCCCTAGGAAGACCGCCACATACTGTCCGAGGATAGCACAGAGCCCTAGGAAGATCGCCACATACTGTCCGAGCATAGCACAGAGCCCTAGGAAGACGGCCACATACTGTCTGAGCATAGCACAGAGCCCTAGGAAGACCGCCACATACTGTCCGAGGATAGCACAGAGCCCTAGGAAGATCGCCACATACTGTCCGAGCATAGCACAGAGCCCTAGGAAGATCGCCACATACTGTCCGAGCATAGCACAGAGAACTAGGAAGACCGCCACATACTGTCCGAGCATAGCACAGAGAACTAGGAAGACCGCCACACTGTCCGAGCATAGCACAGAGCCCTAGGAAGATCGCCACACTGTCCTAGCATAGCACAGAGAACTAGGAAGACCGCCACATACTGTCCGAGCATAGCACAGATAACTAGGAAGACCGCCACATACTGTCCGAGCATAGCACAGAGCCCTAGGAAGACCGCCACATACTGTCCGAGCATAGCACAGAGAACTAGGAAGACCGCCACATACTGTCCGAGCATAGCACAGAACTAGGAAGACCGCCACATACTGTCCGAGCATAGCACAGAGCCCTAGGAAGATCGCCACATACTGTCCTAGCATAGCACAGAGAACTAGGAAGACCGCCAGATACTGTCCTAGCATAGCACAGAACTAGGAAGACCGCCACATACTGTCCGAGCATAGCACAGAGCCCTAGGAAGATCGCCACATACTGTCCGAGCATAGCACAGAGCCCTAGGAAGATCGCCACATACTGTCCGAGCATAGCACAGAGAACTAGGAAGACCGCCACATACTGTCCGAGCATAGCACAGAGAACTAGGAAGACCGCCACACTGTCCGAGCATAGCACAGAGAACTAGGAAGACCGCCACATACTGTCCGAGCATAGCACAGAGCCCTAGGAAGATCGCCACACTGTCCTAGCATAGCACAGAGAACTAGGAAGACCGCCACATACTGTCCGAGCATAGCACAGATAACTAGGAAGACCGCCACATACTGTCCGAGCATAGCACAGAGCCCTAGGAAGACCGCCACATACTGTCCGAGCATAGCACAGAGAACTAGGAAGACCGCCACATACTGTCCGAGCATAGCACAGAACTAGGAAGACCGCCACATACTGTCCGAGCATAGCACAGAGCCCTAGGAAGATCGCCACATACTGTCCTAGCATAGCACAGAGAACTAGGAAGACCGCCAGATACTGTCCTAGCATAGCACAGAGAACTAGGAAGACCGCCACATACTGTCTGAGCATAGCACAGAGCCATAGGAAGACCGCCACATACACATTAAATTTTTAATATCGTGCAAAGTTCATTTATTTCAGTAATGCAACTTAAAAGGTGAAACTAACATATGAGACTCATTACAGGCAAAGCGAGAGATTCCAAGCCTTTGTTATATTCTGGATGATTATGGCTTACAGTTTATGAACCCCCAAAGTCACAATCTCAGGTCCCCTTTGCTCGGGGGGTATGGATTAATTAGCTGACTAGAGGGTGACACTGAGCTGAGAATATTCAACCTTTCAACAAAATTCTAATTTTAAGCTGCATTACTGACATAAATGGACTTTTGCACGATATTTAAATTTTTTGTGTTTCACCTGTACTGTCCAAGCAGAGCACAGAACACTATGAAGACCGCCACATACTGTCCGAGCAGAGCACAGTGCCCTTGGAAGACCGCCACATACTGTCCGACCAGAGCACAGAGCCATACGAAGACTGCCATGTACTGTCCGAGCACTGGCTGAGGGAAGCACTCACTCACTGTCTGAGTGGATAAAGTCAGAGATGACGGCAGAGCTGGGTAGAAGGCAGGCCAACAGGGGGTGGCAGCACTGGGTAGAAGGCAGTTCTCCAGGGGGCGGCAGCGCTGGATAGAAGGCAGGTCTCCAGGGGGTGTCAGCGCTAGGTAGAAGGCAGGCCTCCAAAAGGGTGGCAATGCTGAGTAGAAGGCAAGCCTCCAGAGGGTGCCAGCGATGGGTAGAAGGCAGGCCTCCAGGGAGTGGCAGCGCTGGGTAGAAGGCAGGCCTTCAAGGGGCGGCAGCGCTTGGTAGAAGGCAGGCCTCCAAGGGGCGGCAGCGCTTGGTAGAAGGCAGGCCTCCAAGGGGTGGCAGGGCTGGGTAGAAGGCAGGCCTCCAAGGGGTGGCAGGGCTGGGTAGAACCACAAGATAAGAAAAAAAAGAGAGAGACCACTTCCTTGGCGCGGCTGGCATATAGAGGAGTCTTCAGGATTGATAGATATTCCTTTTATTAATTTCAGTCAACGCGTTTCAAGGGTGAAGGGTCCCCTTCATCAGTACAATTTACAGAATACAAGTTTGCTACATGCTGTACAATTTAAATAGCAGTTTTGGCGGGCTCATCGGTGGGAAGGTAGAGGGGCGGGAGCGGGCATGTTCTGCATAATGAGGCTCCTTATCAGTGAACCTCACTCTCAGAACACGGCAGTACTGCTTACATAGCAATGATTGGTGGAGATGGACACAATGTATTTGGTAACATATATGACAACAAGATGATACATGTTATACTAAAATCATCATTGCTATGTAAGCAGTACTGCCGTGTTCTGAGAGTGAGGTTCACTGATAAGGAGCCTCATTATGCAGAACATGCCCGCTCCCGCCCCTCTACCTTCCCACCGATGAGCCCGCCAAAACTGCTATTTAAATTGTACAGCATGTAGCAAACTTGTATTCTGTAAATTGTACTGATGAAGGGGACCCTTCACCCTTGAAACGCGTTGACTGAAATTAATAAAAGGAATATCTATCAATCCTGAAGACTCCTCTATATGCCAGCCGCGCCAAGGAAGTGGTCTCTCTCTTTTTTTTCTTATCTGGTGAATCGTTCTCCTGGAGCTCGTGGAACCGAGATAGGAAGAGATCAAGGCAGCAGCACGGCATTCCCTGATGCTGTGGGGGTCAGATACCAGCAAGGCACATATAGCTGTTGTGACTCCTCACAACAACCTCCGGGTAAGCAGTTTTTTTCTTGCTTATAGTGCTGGGTAGAAGGCAGGCCTCCAGGGGGCGACAGCGCTGGGTAGAAGGCAGGCCTCCAGGGGGCGGCAGTGCTGGATAGAAGGCAGGTCTCCAGGGGGCGACAGCGCTGGGTAGAAGGCAGGCCTCCAGGGGGCGGCCGCGCTGGGTAGAAGGCAGGCCTCCAGGGGGCGGCCGCGCTGGATAGAAGGCAGGTCTCCAGGGGGCGGCAACGCTGGATAGAAGGCAGGCCTCCAGGGGGCGGCAACGCTGGATAGAAGGCAGGTCTCCAGGGGGCGGCAGTGCTGGATAGAAGGCAGGTCTCCAGGGGGCGGCAACGCTGGATAGAAGGCAGGTCTCCAGGGGGCGGCAACGCTGGATAGAAGGCAGGTCTCCAGGGGGCGGCAACGCTGGATAGAAGGCAGGTCTCCAGGGGGCGGCAACGCTGGATAGAAGGCAGGCCTCCAGGGGGCGGCAGTGCTGGATAGAAGGCAGTTCTCCAGGGGGCGGCAGTGCTGGATAGAAGGCAGGTCTCCAGGGGGCGGCAGTGCTGGATAGAAGGCAGGTCTCCAGGGGGCGGCAGTGCTGGATAGAAGGCAGGCCTCCAGGGGGCGGCAGTGCTGGATAGAAGGCAGGCCTCCAGGGGGCGGCAGTGCTGGATAGAAGGCAGGCCTCCAGGGGGCGGCAGTGCTGGATAGAAGGCAGGCCTCCAGGGGGCGGCAGTGCTGGATAGAAGGCAGGCCTCCAGGGGGTGGCAGCGCTGGATAGAAGGCAGGCCTCCAGGGGGCGGCAGCGCTGGATAGAAGGCAGGCCTCCAGGGGGCGGCAGCGCTGGATAGAAGACAGGCCTCCAGGGGGGCGACGGCGGGCCTGGTACGAGGCTTCAGTGCATCCTGCATTTAATGTCACTGCTCGGCATCTTCAAACTGGCCGGCCTGAATATGGAGGGAGTGACCACTCCGGCTGTGCTGTAAGGGTGGGGCGTGGTCTACACTGGGTTGATAGGACTCCTCGCTCCCCCACTGGTAGTCATCGACACTGCTTTGCTGCTCACATGCCACATCATCCTCATCTACAGGAAACACACACAGTCAGACAGAGCAGCAGTGAGGGAACACCCATTCCCACCCCTCCATCACATACTGAAATCCCAGGCAGCACTACTGAGAGAGTCTTCCCTCCCGGTAGAGGATGCTGGGGCCCACGAGGGACCAATAATGCATTTACCATAAGGGTTCTCATCCGCCTCCATCTCTGCGTCCCAGTCCTCAGGCTCGTGATTGGCCAGCGGGGTGGGGCCTCTAATGTCCGCGGGGTCGTCACTCCAGTCAAGGCTTTCCCCGGCCACCCAAGCCTCGGGGGCGTCGTCCTCCTCTCCTCCAGAGCAGTCTTCATGTGGGGTCACGCAGCCTGTTCCACACACAAAGGGTCAGACCTCAAACACATTACAGGTAGAAACTACAACTCCCATCAGGTCTGCTTAGAGCTGCAGGTGGGAGTCGCTACCACCCACAATATCCCCTCCTCCACCCCTTACCCATAAAGATGGCGTCGCTCCGCTCCAGCCTCCGCCCACGTAACGGTAAAGCCATCTTATCTGCCTGAACAAAAACATGGAAAAAACAATTGTAGACCGATCTGGGAGGGGGACCGAAAACGAGAGGCCAACCCGCTCATCGAGCAGCCGTGACCATTCACTTCTCCTGCAATTATACACACACACACCCCAGGTTGGCCCATCAAAGAACACGCCCCCAGCAGGTCCTCGACTGTACCTCTATAGTCCACGCCCCCAGCAGGTCCTCGACTGTACCTCTATAGTCCACGCCCCCAGCGGGTCCTCGACTGTACCTCTATAGTCCACGCCCCCAGCGGGTCCTCGACTGTACCTCTATAGTCCACGCCCCCAGCAGGTCCTCGACTGTACCTCTATAGTCCACGCCCCCAGCAGGTCCTCGACTGTACCTCTATAGTCCACGCCCCCAGCAGGTCCTCGACTGTACCTCTATAGTCCACGCCCCCAGCAGGTCCTCGACTGTACCTCTATAGTCCACGCCCCCAGCAGGTCCTCGACTGTACCTCTATAGTCCACGCCCCCAGCAGGTCCTCGACTGTACCTCTATAGTCCACGCCCCCAGCAGGTCCTCGACTGTACCTCTATAGTCCACGCCCCCAGCAGGTCCTCGGACTGTACCTCTATAGTCCACGCCCCCAGCAGGTCCTCGACTGTACCTCTATAGTCCACGCCCCCAGCAGGTCCTCGACTGTACCTCTATAGTCCACGCCCCCAGCAGGTCCTCGACTGTACCTCTATAGTCCACGCCCCCAGTTGTCTCTCCACAGTACACGCCCCCAGTGGGTCTCCGGTTGTCTCTCCCCAGTACACGCCCCGGTCGTACCTTCTACAGTCCACATCCTCAGCCAGTGCCCATGCTCCAGTCCAGTAAGTTGTTTCCTCTCATGCCGCTCTAGTCATCAGTCGCCCCGATCCCCCTGTCTGTCACTCTCTGTTACCTCCCAGCTGCTCCCCATTACCTCCCATTATTTCTCTGTCACTTCCCGTTATCTGCTGGTCGCTCCCCGTTACTTCCAGTTCTCTCGCTCCCCGTTACCTCCCAATATTTCTCAGTCACTCCCCGTTATCTCCTGGTCGCTCCCCACTACCTCTATATACAGTACACGCCCCCAGCGGGTCCCCGGTTGTCTCTCCACAGTACACGCCCCCAGCGAGTCCCCCGGTTGTCTCTCCAGAGTATACGCCCCCAGCGGGTCCCCGGTTGTCTCTCCACAGTACACGCTCCCAGCGGGTCCCCGGTTGTCTCTCCACAGTACACGCTCCCAGCGGGTCCCCGGTTGTCTCTCCACAGTACACGCTCCCAGCGGGTCCCCGGTTGTCTCTCCACAGTACACGCCCCCAGCGGGTCCCGGTTGTCTCTCCACAGTACACGCCCCCAGCGGGTCCCCGGTTGTCTCTCCACAGTACACGCCCCCAGCGGGTCCCCGGTGGTCTCTCCACAGTACACGCCCCCAGCGGGTCCCCGGTTGTCTCTCCACAGTACACGCCCCCAGCGGGTCCCCGGTTGTCTCTCCACTGTACACGCCCCCAGCGGGTCCCCGGTTGTCTCTCCACAGTACACGCCCCCAGCGGGTCCCCGGTTGTCTCTCCACAGTACACGCCCCCAGCGGGTCCCCGGTTGTCTCTCCACAGTACACGCCCCCAGCGGGTCCCCGGTTGTCTCTCCACAGTACACGCCCCCAGCGGGTCCCCGGTTGTCTCTCCACAGTACACGCCCCCAGCGGGTCCCCGGTTGTCTCTCCACAGTACACGCCCCCAGCGGGTCCCCGGTTGTCTCTCCACAGTACACGCCCCCAGCGGGTCCCCGGTTGTCTCTCCACAGTACACGCCCCCAGCGGGTCCCCGGTTGTCTCTCCACAGTACACGCCCCCAGCGGGTCCCCGGTTGTCTCTCCACAGTACACGCCCCCAGCGGGTCCCCGGTTGTCTCTTCACAGTACACGCCCCCAGCGGGTCCCGGTTGTCTCTTCACAGTACACGCCCCCAGCGGGTCCCCGGTTGTCTCTCCACAGTACACGCCCCCAGCGGGTCCCCGGTTGTCTCTCCACAGTACACGCCCCCAGCGGGTCCCCGGTTGTCTCTCCACAGTACACGCCCCCAGCGGGTCCCCGGTTGTCTCTCCACAGTACACGCCCCCAGCGGGTCCCCGGGTGTCTCTCCACAGTACACGCCCCAGCGGGTCCCCGGTTGTCTCTCACAGTACACGCCCCCAGCGGGTCCCCCCGGTTTGTCTCTCCACAGTACACGCCCCCAGCGGGTCCCCGGTTGTCTCTCCACAGTACACGCCCCCAGCGGGTCCCCGGTTGTCTCTCCACAGTACACGCCCCCAGCGGGTCCCCGGTTGTCTCTCCACAGTACACGCCCCCCAGCGGGTCCCCGGTTGTCTCTCCACAGTACACGCCCCAGCGGGTCCCCGGTTGTCTCTCCACAGTAACGCCCCACGGTCCCGTTGTCTCTCCACAGTACACGCCCCCAGCGGGTCCCCGGTTGTCTCTCCACAGTACACGCCCCCAGCGGGTCCCCCGGTTGTCTCTCCACAGTACACGCCCCCAGCGGGTCCCCGGTTGTCTCTCCACAGTACACCGCCCCAGCGAGTCCCCGGTTGTCTCTCCACAGTACACGCCCCCAGCGGGTCCCCGGTTGTCTCTCCACAGTACACGCCCCCAGCGGGTCCCCGGTTGTCTCTCCACAGTACACGCCCCCAGCGGGGTCCCCGGTTGTCTCTCCACAGTACACGCCCCCAGCGGGTCCCCGGTTGTCTCTTCCACAGTACACGCCCCCAGCGGGTCCCCGGTTGTCTCTCCACAGTACACGCCCCCAGCGGGTCCCCGGTTGTCTCTCCACAGTACACGCCCCCAGTCCCCGGTTGTCTCTCCACAGTACACGCCCCCAGCGGGTCCCCGGTTGTCTCTCCACAGTACATGCCCCCAGCGGGTCCCCGGTTGTCTCTCCACAGTACACGCCCCCAGCGGGTCCCCGGTTGTCTCTCCACAGTACACGCCCCCAGCGGGTCCCCGGTTGTCTCTCCACAGTACACGCCCCTAGCGGGTCCCCGGTTGTCTCTCCACAGTACACGCCCCTAGGGGGTCCCCGATTGTCTCTCCAAAGTAAAGGTAATGGGAGAGATAACATGGAGCGACCGAGAGGTAATGGGAGAGATAACATGGAGCGACCGAGAGGTAATGTGGAGCAACTGGCAGGTAACGGGAAGCAACTGGCAGGTAACGGGAAGATAAAGTTGAGGACCGGAGGTAATGGGGAGAGACCGGGAGGTAATGGATGACATAACAGGGAGTGACCGGGAGGTAACGTGGAGCAACTGGCAGGTAACAGGGAGAAAAAGGGGAGGACCAAGAGGTAATGGGAGAAATAACAGGGAGCGACCCAGAGGTAATGGGGGAGATAAAGGGGAGTGACTGGGAGGTAATGGGGGAGATAACAGGGAGTGACTGGGAGGTAATGGGGGAGATAACAGGGAGTGACTGGGAGGTAATGGGGGAGATAACAGGGAGTGACTGGGAGGTAATGGGGGAGATAACAGGGAATGACTGGGAGGTAATGGGGGAGATAACAGGGAGTGACTGGGAGGTAATGGGGGAGATAACAGGGAGTGACTGGGAGGTAATGGGGGAGATAACGGGGAGTGACTGGGAGGTAATGGGGGAGATAACGGGGAGTGACTGGGAGGTAATGGGGAGATAACGGGGAGTGACTGGGAGGTAATGGGGGAGATAACGGGGAGTGACTGGGAGGTAATGGGGGAGATAACGGGGAGTGACTGGGAGGTAATGGGGGAGATAACAGGGAGTGACTGGGAGGTAATGGGGGAGATAACGGGGAGTGACTGGGAGGTAATGGGGGAGATAACGGGGAGTGACTGGGAGGTAATGGGGGAGATAACGGGGAGTGACTGGGAGGTAATGGGGAGTGACGGGAGGTAATGGGGGAGATAACAGGGAGTGACTGGGAGGTAATGGGGGAGA
The DNA here is from genome assembly GCF_014858855.1 of Bufo gargarizans. NCBI lineage: Eukaryota > Metazoa > Chordata > Amphibia > Anura > Bufonidae > Bufo > Bufo gargarizans. The sequence goes on from NW_025334103.1 coordinate 69,811, forward strand.
TAACAGGGAGTGACTGGGAGGTAATGGGGGAGATAACAGGGAGTGACTGGGAGGTAATGGGGGAGATAACAGGGAGTGACTGGGAGGTAATGGGGGAGATAACAGGGAGAGACCGGGAGGTAATGGGGGAGATAACGGGGAGTGACTGGGAGGTAATGGGGGAGATAACGGGGAGTGACTGGGAGGTAATGGGGGAGATAACGGGGAGTGACTGGGAGGTAATGGGGAGTGACTGGGAGGTAATGGGGGAGATAACAGGGAGTGACTGGGAGGTAATGGGGGAGATAACAGGGAGTGACTGGGAGGTAATGGGGGAGATAACAGGGAGTGACTGGGAGGTAATGGGGGAGATAACAGGGAGTGACCGGGAGGTAATGGGGGAGATAACAGGGAGTGACCGGGAGGTAATGGGGGAGATAACAGGGAGTGACTGGGAGGTAATGGGGAGATAACAGGGAGTGACTGGGAGGTAATGGGGGAGATAACGGGGAGTGACTGGGAGGTAATGGGGGAGATAACGGGGAGTGACTGGGAGGTAATGGGGGAGATAACGGGGAGTGACTGGGAGGTAATGGGGGAGATAACAGGGAGTGACTGGGAGGTACTGGGAGAGATAACAGGGAGTGACCGGGAGGTACTGGGAGATAACATTGAGGACCGGGATGAACCTGAAGATTACGGGGAGATAATGTGGCGATACCTGGAGGTACGGGGGAGGACCGGGAGATTACGAGGGGCGACCGTTATGTCCCCGTCCTCCCCATTACCTCCCCGTTATCTCCCCCATTACCTCCCAGTCACTCCCCGTTACCTCCCAGTCACTCCCCGTTATCTCCCCCATTACCTCCCAGTCACTCCCCGTTATCTCCCCCATTACCTCCCAGTCACTCCCCGTTATCTCCCCCATTACCTCCCAGTCACTCCCCGTTATCTCTCCCATTACCTCCCGGTCTCTCCCCGTTATCTCCCCATTACCTCCCAGTCACCTCCCCCATTACCCCCCAGTCACTCCCTGTTATCTCCCCCATTACCTCCCAGTCACTCCCTGTTATCTCCCCCATTACCTCCCAGTCACTCCCTGTTATCTCCCCCATTACCTCCCAGTCACTCCCTGTTATCTCCCCCATTACCTCCCAGTCACTCCCCGTTATCTCCCCCATTACCTCCCAGTCACTCCCCGTTATCTCCCCCATTACCTCCCAGTCACTCCCTGTTATCTCCCCCATTACCTCCCAGTCACTCCCCGTTATCTCCCCCATTACCTCCCAGTCATCTCCCCCATTACCTTCCAGTCACCTCTCCCATTACCTCCCGGTCTCTCCCTGTTATCTCCCCCATTACCTCCCAGTCACTCCCTGTTATCTCCCCCATTACCTCCCAGTCACTCCCTGTTATCTCCCCCATTACCTCCCAGTCACTCCCCGTTATCTCCCCCATTACCTCCCAGTCACTACCTGTTATCTCCCCCATTACCTTCCAGTCACCTCTCCCATTACCTCCCGGTCTCTCCCTGTTATGTCTGCCATTACCTCCCCGTTATCTCCTGGTACCTCCCGGTTTTCTCCCGGTACCTCCCCGTTATCTCCCGGTACCTCCCCGTTATCTCCCGGTACCTCCCCGTTATCTCCCCGTACCTCCCCGTTATCTCCCGGTACCTCCCCGTTATCTCCCGGTACCTCCCCGTTTTCACCCGGTACCGCCCCGTTTTCTCCCGGTACCTCCCTCAGACTCACGTTCACATTTCCCGCCATCAGTTGCAGTTAAAACACCACAGTAACTGTCAGCGAGCAGAGCGCCGGGAGGTGTGACGTCATGGGAAGAGGCGGAGTCACGGGGCCTCAGGTGTTACAGGAGATACTCCAGAAAAGCTAGGTGGAGATAGGAGCGTAACCGGGGCGATGTTATTTACATGGGACTGCTTGTTACAGCGGACTGATAAGAAAGAATAAGGTTATTTACATGGGACTGTATATTACAGGGGTTTGAAGACAGAGGGTTATGTTATTTACATGAGACTGCACGTTACAGCGGTCTGAAGAGAGTGATGTGATTTACATGGGACTACATGTTACAGGGATCTTTAGAGAGGGGGTGATGTTATTTACATGAGACTGCACGTTACAGGGGTCTGAAGAGAGTGGGTGATGTTATTTACATGGGACTGCATGTTATGGTGATCTGAATAGAGAGGGTAATGTAATTTACATGGAACTGCATGCTACAGGGGTTTTAAGATACAAGGTGATGTTATTTACATGGGGCTGCATGTTACCGTGGTCTAAAGAGACCACATTGGACTGCATGTTACAGGATCTGAAGAGAGAGTGATGTTGTTTACATAGGACTTCATGTTACAGGGGTCTGAAGAGAGGGGGTGATGTTATTTACATCGGGCTGCAAGTTACAGCAGTCTTAAAAGAAGGGGTGTTGTGATTTACATAGGACTGCATGTTACCGGGGTTGAAATAGTTGGGGTGATGTGATTTACATGGGACTGCGTGTTACAGCGGTCTGAAGAGAGGTGGTGATGTTATTTACATGGGACTGCAAGCTACAGCAGTCTGAACAGAGGAGGTGATGTTATTTACATGTGACTGCATGTTACCGGGATCTAAAGAGAGGGGCTGATGTGATTTACATGGGACTGTTTGTTACAGGGGTTTGAAGAGAGAGGGTGATGTTATTTGCATGGGACTGCATGTGACGGCTGTCTGAAGAGAGGGGGTGATGTTATTTACATGGGACTGCATGTTACAGGGGTCTGAAGAGAGTGGGTGATGTGATTTACATGGGACTGTATGTTACAGGGGTTTGAAGAGCGAGGGTGATGTTATTTACATGGGACTGCATGTTACGGCGGTCTGAAGAGAGGGGGAGATGTGATTTACATGGGACTGCATGTTACAGGGATCTTTAGAGAGGGGTGATGTGTTAGAATAGGACATGTTGGATGCGGAGCTACGGCTGCGGACAGGACACGGAGTGCTGTCTGCATCTTTTGCAGCCACATTGAAGTGAATGGGTCCGCATCCGAGCCGCCAAAACTGCGGCTCTGATGCGGAGCCAAAAAACGGTTGTGTGCATGAGGCCTAAAGAGAAGGGATGATGTGATTTACATGGGACTGCATGTTACAGGGATCTTTAGAGAGGGGTGATGTGTTAGAATAGGACATGTTATATTTTTTTAATGGAGCCACGGATGCGGAGCTACGGCTGCGGACAGCACACGGAGTGCTGTCTGCATCTTTTGCAGCCACATTGAAGTGAATGGGTCCGCATCCGAGCCGCCAAAACTGCGGCTCTGATGCGGAGCCAAAAAACGGTTGTGTGCATGAGGCCTAAAGAGAAGGGATGATGTGATTTACATGGGACTGCATGTTACAGGGGTATGAAGAGAGGGGGTTGTTATTTACATAGAACTGCATGTTACAGGGGTCTGAAGAGAGGGGGTGATGTTATTAACATGGGACTGCATTTTACAGCGGTCTGAGGAGAGGAGGTGATGTGATAAGAGACTGCATGTTACAAGGGTCTGAAGAGAGGGGGTGATTCTATTTTCATGAGACTGCATGTTACAGGGGGCTAAAGAGAGGGGGTGATGTCATTTACATGGGACTGCATGTTACAGGGTTCTGAAGAGACTGGATCATGTTATTTACATGGGATTGCATGTTACAGGTGTCTGAAGAGAGGGGTTGATGTGATTTACATGGGACTGTATGTTACAGGGGTTTCAAGAGAGAGGGTCATGTTATTTACAAATGACTGCATGTTACAGGGGTCTGAAGAGAGAGGGTAATGTTATTTACATGGGACTGCATATTACAGGGGTATGAGGGGAGGAGGGTATGTTATTTACATAGGACTGCATTTTACAGGGGTTGGAAGAGAGGGGGTGATGTGATTTACATGGGACTGTATGTTACAGGGGTTTCAAGAGAGAGGGTCATGTTATTTACAAATGACTGCATGTTACAGGGGTCTGAAGAGCGAGGGTAATGTTATTTACATGGGACTGCATATTACAGGGGTATGAGGGGAGGAGGGTATGTTATTTACATAGGACTGCATTTTACAGGGGTTGGAAGAGAGGGGGTGATGTGATTTACATGGGACTGCGTGTTAGATGGGTCTTAAGAGAAAGAGTGATGTTATTTACATAGGACTGCATGTCACAGGGTTCTGAAGAGAGGGGGTGATGTTATTTTCATGGGGCTGCAAGTTACAGCTGTCTGAAGAGAAGAGGTGATGTTAGTTGAATGGGACTGTATGTTACAGGGTTCTGAAGAGACTGGGTGATGTTATTGACATGGTACTGCATGTTAAAGGGGTATGAAGGGAGGGGATGATGTTTTTTACATAGGGCTTCATGTTACTGGGGTATGAAGAGGGAGAGAGAGAGACAGAGTGAAATTTACATAGGACTGCATGTCACAGGGTTCTGAGGAGAGTGGGTGATGCTATTTTCATGGGACTGCATGGTACAAGGGTCTGAAGAGACGGGGTGATGTTATTTACATGGGACTGCTTTTTACAGCGGTCTGAGAGGAGGTGATGTGATTTAAAAGAGACTGCATGTTACAAGGGTCTGAAGAGAGGGGGTGATGTCATTTACCTAGGACTACATGTTACAGGGATCGGAAGAGAGTAGGGGTTGTCAATTACATGGGGCTGCTTGTTACAGGGGTCTGAAGATACGGGGTGATGTTATTTACATGGGACTGCATGTTATAGCGGTCTGAAAAGCGGGGGTGATGTGATTTACATGGGACTACATGTTACAGCGGTCTTAAGAGAGAGAGTGATGTTATTTTCATAGGACTGCATGTTACAGTGGTATGAAGAGAGGGGATTATGTGATTTACATAGGACTGCATGTTAAAGTGGTATAAAGAGAGGGGGTGATGTGATTTACATGGGACTGCATATTGCACGGGTCTGAAGAGAGGGGTGATGTTATTTACATGGGAATTCATGTTACCAGGGTCTAAAGAGAGGGGTTGATGTTATTTACATGGGACTGTGTGGGTACAGAGGTCTGATGAGAGGGGTGATGTTATTTACATAAGACTGCATGTTATAACGGTCTGAAGAGAGGGGGGTGATGTGATTTACATGGGACTGTATGTTATAGGGGTTTCAAGACAGAGGGTAATGTTATTTACATGGGACTGCATGTTACAGGGTTCTGAAGAGACAGGGTGATGTGAAATACATAGGACTGCATGATACTGCGATCTTAGAGGGGTGATGTTATTTACATAGGACTGCATGTTACAGTGGTTTGAAAAGAGGGGGTGATGTGATTTACATGGGACTTCATGTTACAGGGTTCTAAAGAGACATTGTGATGTGATTCATATGGGACTGCATGTTACGTCAGTCTGAAGCGAGGGGTTGGTGTGATTTACATAGGACTGCATGTTATGGCGGTTTGAAGTGAGGAGGTGATGTTATTTACATGGGACTGCATGATACAGGGTTTTGAAGAGAGGGGGGTGATGTGATTTACATGGGACTGCATGTTACCAGGGTCTAAAGAGAGGGGGTGATGTTATTTACATAGGACTGCATGTTACCGCAGTCTGAAGAGAGGGGGTGATGTGATTGACATGAGAATAGAAAAGGACCGCGCCCCCTGTTTTTCAGAGAGAGACCCTCATTGTCAGGGATGGTAACTGACCTGATCAGGTTGTGCAGAAAAAGAAAACGAGCAGAGGGTGCGGCGGAGGAGAACCTGCAGAGTCTGCAAACAGCCACATAACATCATCCAGTCACCTGCTGAACATCATTAGGTCGGACCTCATCTTTCTGTCCAAGCGCCCCTCCCACTGCCTTCTCATTGGATCTAAATTCCGACATCAGAAAGCTCACATTAAATCCACATTTTGAAATAAAAAAGAGATACAACTCCTTAAATGGTTCTTCCAAGGAGAACTCCTCGTCTAGTAAATCCCAGAGTAGGACTACAGAGTTCTTACGTGTACCAGTCAAACCTCCATCTAGTTTGTATCCGATCCATCACATCACACCCACCTGGCAGAGCCATCATCTCGGGGATAGGGTCCATCACATCCAATCGATCTCATTACATAGATCTGTTTCTCCAAAAATACTACATACCTAAAAGACTCCACACAATTAATAACGGAACTACAAACAGTGGCGTTCCCGGCCGTTCTTCACGCCATATTCTAACATCTAGGACTAAAAGCAGTAGAAGAAACTCTAATCGGCCACAACAGACGTAACATTGAGCAGATGAATGGATTGAGTTTCTTCTTCGCACTAACGTTTTTTCATTCAATGACCCTCTATACCAACAGATAAGGGGCTGTGCGATGGGTACGCGAGTGGCGCCAAGTTGTGCCAATTAGAAATTAGTGAATCGAAGTTCAATTCGCACCAAATCGAATTTCCTCGCGCTTCGTGGTAGCGAATTGCAATTTTCTTAAAATGGCAGCCGCACGTGTGATAACTGAGGACATGGGGCAAGGAACTTAGGGAAGGCGGGATCACCCAGATTGACATGCCTGCATGCAGCCAATCAGCAGCCAGCCCTGTGATGTCACAGCCCTTTAAATACGGTGGCCATCTTGGATTCAGACATTTTCCAGCGTTCTGAGTGCAGGGACAGACGTGAGAAGACGCTAGGGACAGTGCTAGGAAAGTGATTTGCAAGTGCAGGGATAGATTATTTGGGGATCCAAATAGCCATTATACAGCTCTGTCCTTCCAGCTATTTGTTCTTGGGTTCAAGTGCTATGTTGAAAAGCCTTTAGTGGCGTATATCTGTGGAAAAAGAAAAATATATTCTCAGTTCACTTCTGCAGTTATTTCTGGTGAAAGCGTATAGGGGTGTATTTCAGTAAAAAAAAGACAAATATATACGCACTGCACTGTTGTAGTTATTTCTGCTGAAAGCATATAGGGGCGTATTTCAGTAAAAAAAGACAAATATATACGCACTGCACTGTTGTAGTTATTTCTGCTGAAAGCGTGTAGGGGCGTATTTCAGAAATATAAGAAAAATATATACGCACTGCACTGTTGTACTTATTTCTGCTGAAAGCGTATAGGGGCGTATTTCAGAACTATAAGAAAAATATATACGCACTGCACTGTTGTAGTTCTTTCTGCTGAAAGCGTGTAGGGGCGTATTTCAGAAATATAAGAAAAATATATACGCACTGCACTGTTGTACTTATTTCTGCTGAAAGCGTATAGGGGCGTATTTCAGTAAAAAAAAGACAAATATATACGCACTGCACTGTTGTAGTTATTTCTGCTGAAAGCGTATAGGGGCGTATTTCAGTAAAAAAAAGACAAATATATACGCACTGCACTGTTGTAGTTATTTCTGCTGAAAGCGTATAGGGGCGTATTTCAGTAAAAAAAAGACAAATATATACGCACTGCACTGTTGTAGTTATTTCTGCTGAAAGTGTATAGGGGCGTTTTTCAGAACTATAAGAAAAATATATACGCACTGCACTGTTGTAGTTATTTCTGCTGAAAGCGTAAAGGGGCGTTTTTCAGAACTATAAGACAAATATATACGCACTGCACTGTTGTAGTTATTTCTAGTGAAAGCGTATAGGGGCGTATTTCAGAACTATAAGAAAAATATATACGCACTGCACTGTTGTAGTTATTTCTAGTGAAAGCGTATAGGGGCGTATTTCAGTAAAAGAAAAACAAATATTTACGTACTGCACTGTTGCAGTTATTTCTGTTTAAAGCTTATAGGGGCTGTGGGGTTTTGCTCTGGTAGACAGGCTAGCGGACACAGTACAGAGGCAACCACAAAGTCTTTAACTTAAACAGTTCAGTGTTTTATTCACACATAAAGAAAAACAAAAAGTGACATTTTGCAGTCTAGGTGTTTGTTCACACCATGAAAAGTCCACATAACAAAAAACCTTCACCTGGTTTGCAGTTTCTCCACCTGTGGTCCACAGCAGGCTTTAGGGGCCTGTTTCTCAGCAGGCGGCTCCCAGCCCTTTTGCACGGCACAAGTTTTCAGATCACAAAACACACAGAGACGGACAGCGCTCCACTGTCAGAGAGGAGTAATCCACACCCAGCTGAGACTGCTGGCCGGGTTTGATATAGGCCAGTAAAGACCTGGCCTGGAGCGTGGGGAGCAGCCACCCACCCAGCACTTTGGCTACTCCCAGTAAGAGCCGGCCCGGATCAGCTTACAGCCATACTAAAATAGCAAAGTGTCAATCAGCACTAGCTGCCGCTGAGACTTGAAAATACCGGCTCTTACTTCACCGAGGCCAGGAATCTCGGTGACACATACCTTCCGTCAACGATGGACCCTTGCGCCTTCCTACATACCTTCCCCTTTGTTCAACCCGGAGTGGGTGAACACTTGCCAGACAGTGTACCCGAGACAGGGCATCCGCGTTTTCCTGTAAGCTGCCTGCCCTGTGTTCCACTGAGAACTTGAAGTTCTGTAACGACAAGAACCATCTGGTGACCCGAGCATTCCTCTCTTTGGCTTGGCTCATCCACTTGAGAGGGGAGTGGTCGGTCACCAGACAGATCTTTCTCCCCAACAGATAATAGCGGAGAGACTTGATGGCCAGGCACTCTCTCTCCACTATACTGTACCTAGTCTTGGCTGGGGTTAGTTTGCGGCTCAGGATAACAATGGAATTTTCCTCCCCATTGATTTCCTGAGAGAGTACAGCTCCGAGGCCTACTTCAGAGGCATCGGTCTGTACCACAAACTGCCTCTTGAAGTCGGGCGTCATCAAAACCGGTGACCCGCACAGGACCAACTTCAATGCGGAAAAAGCCTCTTCCGCCTGTTCATTCCAGATGACCATTACGGACTTCTGTCCCTTCAGGAGCCCTGTCAACGGAGCCGCTAAAGTGGCAAAATGTGGAACGAACCTCATATAATAGCCCACCATTCCCAGGAACGACTTTATTTGCCTAGTGGTGACAGGTCGGGGCCAATTCCGAATCGCCTCTATTTTATTTACTTGGGGTTTGATGACTCAGCGTCCAATGACATACCCCAGGTACTTAGTCTCCTCTAACCCTATCACACATTTTTTTCGGGTTAGCGGTCAGGCCAGCCTTCCAAAGGCAGTCAACTACAGCCTGCACTTTTGGTAGATGACTTTCCCAGTCGGTACTATGAATGACAATATCGTCCAGGTACGCCGAAGCGTACCGACGATGTGGACGAAGTACAATGTCCATGAGCCGTTGAAAAGTGGCAGGGGCGTCATGCAGACCAAAGGGTAACACCTTTTATTGGTATAGCCCTTCTGGTGTGATATAGGCAGTTTTCTCTTCGGCAACCTGCATCAAGGGTACCTACCAGTACCCTTTGGTGAGGTCCAAGTGCATTTCCACCTTCACCAGTGTGGTTATGAGGATGGTTGGTCCCACAAATCAGTGACGTTTCAATCAGCTGCTTTGTGTAGTTTGGGTAGACACCCCTATATTTTATCCAGACAATATAATAAAGCCTTTGTTATTTTGTTTTAGCGTCATTCCTTATATATATTTATTTAACCTCTCAATAAGCTCTTTCACCCGAGGCATGGGATGTATTGGTATCAACCGTTGGCGACGTTCCTCTCCCCTGGTCAGTGTGCAACTGTAGAGCTGCAACTAAGACTTCCAAGCCGAGTTGCGATTTCCAGTAGCTGTGCAGCTCTTACAAGAGCACTTCCAAAGCGTAAAATGAAAAAATAGTACTTTATTTACCAGGCAGCAACGTTTCGATCCTTCTCTCTGGGATCTTTCTCAAGCAGTGAACATATACTAGCATAGCATGCTTTTTATACAGCTTAGTGCAATTAATCAATAAACAATTCTCAATTGATAATATTAATAACGCAAAAACAAAAGGTAATGTAAACACGTGAATTCATACAGTGTGTCAATCATAAGTTCCATATACATAGGATATAGAATTAATATCAAGAAATAACATATTATAGTGCAATACAGATATACATAGACATAATTCTTGATTATGTCCATCTGATCATAATTAACAATAGTGAATAGTGCAGGTGTACCTGTTAAAAACATTCACAATCCAAGAAGGTCCTTCGGTGGAGATGGGACACAGACCACATGGAGTTCGGCGTATCATCAATGTGACTGCGCATGTCAAAGGACCTTAAAGAACCAGCTCATCATGTGATCTATGTTTTGATCACATGATCGCTGGAGTCATGATGTCAGAGTTCACGCCCTCTCTTAGGACAACGTAATGCGTTCCAGCGTGGAGCGCAACATATTCACTTGTAAACGGGAATACATGCGCCGCCCTTAAACAAGAGACGCGCACGCATCACCATGGAGACCAGAGATTGCTACTCTGACACACACTCAATCGGCACGGACACGGCCACAGCATATCACAGAAACAGCATATGGGAACACATCAGGATGTGAAGACAGCTCAGGGAGAATACGAATTTTAACCTAGTAATTTAAAAATATCTGCACATTGATGCTAGTAGAAACGTATAATAGTATCTTGAAAAATTAATGTATCGTATATGACCTCCTGGCCAAGTATATGGTAGAGACCCCTAGTCTTACGAGGAGTCGTAACTATGAATCCTGTGTGTAAGCACAAGTCCACAGTATCGAATTGCCACCAATGTCAGTGAACACCCATTCCTGGGGGTCACCATGACAAATTGATGGCTACATCCTCTAGATTACGGGGAATGAAATTCAATCCTAACAAGCAAATGCCCAACACTCCCATTTTTCAACACATCTGACACCCAACCTGCTGAGTCCGTTAGTCCATGACAGTCACCAAGCCGAAAGAATGGAGCGTAAATGGTGCGACAACCACAGCGAACAACTGATCACCCAACAAATAAACGAATTATCATAAATTTTATACGCGATTTTTTACGATTTTTATACATTAAAGAGATTTAAATATAAAGTTATATTAATGAACAATTATTATTATAATATTCTATGTTCAAACAATGGTCTGCTTGTCCAATTTGATTATAGTTTCATATCCACCTTGCATATAGCGGACCACCTTGGATTGTAAACTGCAGAGACAAAAATATATACAATCTGATTACATAATAAATCACCCACAATATTTAAACAGGGGGTACTAGTATATATAACCCCTCAGGAACGAAAGGTCAACAACATCAAAAACGCCATCAGGACAGGATCCACGGTCTGAAGTCTACATTAAGTCCTGCTGGTTTTAGCGTATTTAATTTCGAGATCCAAAGAATCTCGCGTTGTTTCAAAAGGAGCTGTCGATTGCCACCTCCTCTAGGGGTAGGTATATGATCTATCAACATACACTTCAGATCGCGTTCATGATGACCCAAATCAACAAAGTGCTTGGGGACAGGGAGGTCCATCCGTTTTTTACGGATCGTGTATCTATGCTGGTTAATTCTGGATTTAAAATCCAATGAAGTTTCACCAATATATAGCAGTTGGCATGGACACCATAATGCATATATAACATATACCGAGTCACACGTTAAAAAATGTCTAATTGTGTACTTTTTTTGTGTCATAGGATGTATAAACACACTGCCCTTATGCATATACCGACAGTTCACACAGTTCAAGCAAGGAAAACTGCCCAATTTAGGACAGCGTAAATATGTTTGTCCAATTGATCGTTGTGGACCAATATCCGTGTGCACTAATTTGTCCTTCAAGTTTTTTGGTCGTTTATATGACATAAGGGGAGGGTGTCTAAATGCCTCAATATCGCCAAATACACTCTTCAAGATAGGCCAATGTCGTGCAACTATCTGTTGGACCTGTTTACTATTTTCAGTATATGTACTAACTAATGGAATTCTATTCATCTTCTTTATAGTTGCTTTCCTTTTTTCCAATAACTGATTGCGAGGTCTATGTTGTATGATTTCAAGATGTTCACTCAACAATGATGATGGGAATCCTCTATCTCTAAAATTCTGTGTCATGCACTCAAGTGTATCCCCAAGTTCATTCTCATCACTTACTATACGTTTAGCACGTAAATATTGGCTTAGCGGTAGTGACTTAAGGGGGACCGCCTTCACAGCCGCTTGCACTCCGCTGACATTATTTTACGCAGTGCGGCTCCTGTTGCCCTTTTTCTACAGCTCTTACAAGAGCTAGTAGTGGTATAGCTGTTCCCTACAACACGAGACAAGGCTGCAAGTTGAGGGTAAGAAGAACAACATTTATTGGTGCCACCCTTGGCCTTATATACCAGTCTCCATGGAAGGGGACCTCCCCCCGTGGACCTGATGGAGAACTGCATTACAAACACACAGACCAATGGAAATAAACACACAATCCGGGACAGTCCCACACAATGTCCCCTCTGACTGGGAGATAATCAGGCTAGACACTGTAGGTAACCTAATAATCTCCAGACAGTAAAACCATATTGTGTATGAAGACCCCCATACAGGACGTACCATGTCTCCCCCCTGACTGGGAGACAATCAGGTTAGACACTGTAGGTAACCCAATCATTTCCAGACCACTTTTTTTTTTTTTTATAAACGCGTTAAAAAGTACTCCGAAATCCACAATATTCCAACAGACAAACAGAGGGCTTCTGTTACATGATTCCCTCTCAGTGGAACACACTGGCAGACCCGGTTTGACCATTTTTCAGGGCAACTTGCGGCTGTCCAGTCTCTGTTATGCAGTTCTAGCTTGGGTCCTGGTCGTCACGGGGTGTGCAGCTGCTGTAGAGGTGGGGATGTAGGCAGAAGTGAGGGGGCCCAAATCGTTGCCCAGAAGGACTTCTGCAGGTAAGTTATCCATTATGCCAACTTTCACTACACCGGATCTGGCTCCCCAGTCTAGGTGAACTCGGGCAGTAGACAGGCGAAATACGGCTCCCCCAGCCACTCGAACAACTACGGGTTGGCCTGTACGCTTATGGGCTGGAACCGAGTGCCCCTGTACCCGTATAATGGTAGTCCCAGTGTCCCGTAATCCTTGGGTGACCTGTCCGTCGAGTTTGACTTCTTGTCTGTGCTGCTGTCTATTATCCCTGGAATCAGCATGAATGGGATTGACCTCGTACAATACCCCCAGATATTCCTCACGCAGTTGACAGCCGGGGTACGGGATGCAGCAGGGGTGGACACAGGGGATGAGTTGTTCCAGGGAGGGCTAAAAGGGCAATTGGCCACTAGGTGTCAGGGGTTCGTGGCATCGGTGACATTTCACCTTGGAATACTCTGAACTATTCCTGGAAGGACCAGCAAAAGGAGGGGGGCTGGGCGGAACAGGGGCCCTAAACTCTGGTTGTGGAGCGGGTCTGGATACAATGGGGTGTAGGTCGGGATAATGCTGGATCCAGTTGCCTGGAATCCGCATACTCATCAGCCAGGTAGGCCGCTCTTGTGAGGGTGTGGGGACGTCTGTCTCTTACCCAGTTGCTTAAGTCCGGCTGTAGATTATCGAAGAAATGCTCCAAGAGAAAAAGTTGTAGCACCTCCTCAGCAGATACGGCCTGGCATCCATTAATCCAATGGGTAGCGGTGCAGTACAATTTGTTAGCCCATTCAATGTGGGTGTCACATCCCCGTTTTTTGGTATCTCTGAATTTCCACCGGTATGCCTCAGGAGTTAGGGCATACTGTTTAAGTAAGGTGTGGGATGGCCCGGAACGTTTCCGCTTCTCTCCCGGATAGCTGGCCGGATAGAATGGTAACGCATTCCTCTGGGGGTACCTGGTGAAGTACACACTGCCTTTCAAAGTCCGCCAAATAGCTGTCGATCTCCCCCTCTGCCTCCCGGAACTGTTTAAATGCAGCAAACGGTACCTTCCGCTTTTCTGTAATGGCCGGAGTAAGGGTGACTGGGGGTGGCTCTGGAGGTCGCTGGGCAATAATTTGTTGCAGCTCATATTCCCTCTGTTCTCGAGCTTCCGCATCTACCTGGGCAAAAATCTGTGCAATCCGTTCCTCAGAGGGGTTTGGCCCATAGATCGGCAACCGCTCCCTCACTATGCAAGCCGTTTCATCTCCAGATGGGGTTGGGGTTTCAGCCATGGCAGAATTCCGATCCAGCTGCTGTAACTCCGTAATCAGCTCCCTCTTAGGTCGGTTGCCGACACTCCCTCCACGGCTTTCCAGTAGATCCTTGAGGGTCGTCCTTTTTAGCTGCTCATATCGGCTTTCCATTCGACCTGCACGCCTCCTGGGGTAGAAGGACCATCCCACTGCTTGCCACCAAATGTAACGGTATCAACCGTTAGTGATGTCCCTCTCCCCTGGTCAGCGTGCAACTGTAGAGCTGCAACCGAGACTTCCAAGCCGAGTTGCGATTTCCAGTATCTGTGCAGCTCTTACAAGAGCTAGTAGTGATATAGCTGTTCCCTACAACACGAGATGAGGCTGCGATTTGAGGGTAAGAAGAACATTTATTGGTGCCACCCTTGGCCTTATATACCAGTCTCCATGAAACGGGACCTCCTCTGTGGACCTGATGGAGAACTACGTTACAAACACACAGACCAATGGAAATAATCACACAATCCGGGACAGTCCCACACAATGTCTCCCCTCTGACTGGGAGATAATTGGGTTAGACACTGTAGGTAACCTAATCATCTCCAGACCACATTTTTTTTTTTATAACGCAACGCATTAAAAAGTACTCCAAAATCTACAGTATTTCAACAGACAGAGGGCTTCTGTTACATGGGATATGCATCAAACTTAGAGATTTTGTTTAGTTTGCGAAAATCGTTACAGATCCGTAATGTCCCGTCCTGCTTGGGTATTAAGACCCATTCACTTTTGGACTCCTCGATGACACCTAGCTGCAGCATTAGCTGCACTTCCTCCGTGATGGCTTGTCACTGAGCCTCAGGTACCCGGTATTGTTTTAACCGGGCTTTTGCCTGAGGCTCAGTGATAATGTCATGCTGGATTATGGAAGTGCGTCCAGGGAGGTCTCAGAACACATCCGTGTTCTGACTAACAAACTCCCTGGCTTCCTGAGCCCGTTTAGAGGAGGAGGCGGTCATCAATTTTCACTGTGGCAGCCGCTTCCCTTGCTTCAGACAGAGGGGCCGAAACCACTTTCCCTAGAAACCCTGGTCGTGGGCTTTCTTCCGTACAGGTTTCCCTATCTTTCCATGGTTTGAGCAGATTCACATGGTACACCTGCTCCAGCTTTCGCCTCCCTGGCTGGTGTACCTTGTAATCTACCTCCAATTTTTTCAAGTACCTCGTAGGCTCCTGCCACCTAGCTAGGAACTTGCTGTCTACGGTTGGTACCAGAACCAATACCGATCACCCGGGTTAAAGTTCCGGACCCGAGCCTGTCCATTATATACCCTACTCTGGGCTCGCTGCGCTGCCTCCATATGCTCCATAACCAGAGGTAATACAGTTTCCATCCGTCCTTAAATATGGGTGAGTTACTAAACAACACTTTTGTGCTGTGTGGGTTTTTTTTCCCACGCCTCTTTGGCCATGTCGAACAAACCGCGAGGGTGTCTGTCGTATAGCAGTTGAAGGGCACCTCTTGCACTGCAAACATGAGATAGGGCAGAAGAAG
Source organism: Bufo gargarizans (assembly GCF_014858855.1). Taxonomy (NCBI): domain Eukaryota; kingdom Metazoa; phylum Chordata; class Amphibia; order Anura; family Bufonidae; genus Bufo; species Bufo gargarizans. Next base: position 85,378 of record NW_025334103.1, read on the forward strand.
GTCCCAGTCCCTCCCATCCTTAGACACCACTCTTTCTAGCATATTTTTTTATGTTTGATTAAGCCTCTCTACCAGGCCATTTGCGGATTATACACGGACGTCCGTAGCTGTTTTATGTGAAGCAACTTACAGAGTTCCCTCATGACCTTGGACATAAATGGGGTCCCTTGGTCAGTCAGAACCTCCTTAGGCAGACCCACTCGAGAAAATATCTCCATTAACTCCTTAGCTATGAGTTTGGCTGATGTATGACGCAGTGGCGTAGTCGAGGACGACCAAGATGTGTTGGTGCCCTCTAGCGGGCTTCGGTAACGGGCCTACGAGATCCATAGCGATTTGCTTGAACGGGACCTCGATAATCGGGAGGGGTACCAGGGGACTACAGAAATGTGGCTGAGGGCTCGTTATCTGGCAGGTTGGGCAAGACTTACAATATTCTTCTACCTCTCTGAACACACTAGGCCAGTAAAACCGTTGTTGTATCCGCTCCTGTGTTTTCTGCATTCCCAGATGACCCCCAAAAACATGCTGTTGGGCTAACTCTAACACGAGTTTGCGATAAGCCTGGGTCACCACCAACTGTTCAATGGATTCACCTTGCAGCTAGTTTACCCAAAAAAACATATCTTGATGAACCACAAAACGGGGAAACACCAACTCTGCTCCCATTTGTTGTGGTTCCCCATCTATTATTAATACATTTTCCTAGGCTATGGATAGAGTTGGGTCCTCCAGTCATCATCCTCTACACCTCATCCCGCTCCTCCCGTCATCATCCTTTACACCTCATCCCATCATCATCCTCTACACCTCATCCTGCTTCTCCAGTCCTCATCCTCTACACCATCCCGCCCCTCCCGTCATCATCCTCTACACCTCATCCCATCATCATCCTCTACACCTCATCCTGCTCCTCCAGTCATCATCCTCTACACCATCCCACTCCTCCAGTCATCATCCTCTACACCTCATCCCGCTCCTCCAGTCATCCTCCTCTACACCTCATCCTACTGTTCCTATCATCCTCCTCTACACCTCATTCCGCTCCTCCCATCATCATCCTCTACACCTGATCCCACTCCTCCCGTCATCATCCTCTACACCTGATCCCGCTCCTCCTGTCATCATCCTCTACACCTGATCCCGCTCCTCCTGTCATCATCCTCTACACCTGATTCCGCTCCTCCTGTCATCATCCTCTACACCTGATCCCGCTCCTCCTGTCATCATCCTCTACACCTGATCCCGCTCCTCCAGTCATCATCCTCTACACCTCATCCCGCTGTCACGGCTGAGGATGGGGAAAACTCTCAGCCGTGCGGTATCAGAAGGCGGATGGTCAATGCCAGGCCAGGACAGGAATCAGGGAGCAGGTCACCTCCTATACATCCCTAATTCTGACCCTGTCTCCTATCCGTATGAGCCAACCCTGAAGGTAGGAGGGCTCATACTCCGGAACCTGATATTCCTGCTAGCCCTCAGGGTGGCCCTGGACTAGGAGCAGGGTAAGACGACCTGTTCCTCCTAGACACGGAGGAACAGGAGTCTCACTGGCCAAGCTACATAGAAAGGGGAACATGAACAGACATATGGCAATGACAGGTAAGTGAGACTAGTACCACACTTACCTGCCACAGACACACAACCTGGAACCCACGTGCAAGTGCTGCTGTCCACAACAACACAAAGGACACAGCACACAACAGACATCACACGGGAACCCAGGAAACCATATGCTGCAAAAACAAATAGACCAAACAAACATCTTCTAAACACCATACATGAACTTATGACCAGAAGGGTGGCCCCTACTGGCAGATGGAATTACACAGGAGGCTGCTCCAGCTAATCATGGCTGAAGTACCCCTCAGACTAGTGATATACACTGAGGCTTTATAGGCCCAAGTAGTACACTCACACAGACACACCCAGTGTTCACACACACAGAAGGGATTTAACCCTTCCAACACAAGGCAAGGGAAGACGGACACTTAAAGGGGAAGTACACACATAAACCCATACTTCACCTGTTGCCACGGGCAACGACATGCGTGGCACTCATGTCCTGGGGATCAGCCATAGGGCTGAGACACTGCCACCACATGCACACAACACCACACGTTCCCACGGGCAACCAATTGAATGAAAGTGTCACAAAACACACCATAGGCCGTGACACTCTCACCCCTCAAAGCCCCCTCACCCACACAAAAGGGAAAACAAGTGTGGGACCCCAAACATGGAAGGGAAAAAATAGCAGGATCAGTGTCAGCGAGTCTCCTCAGGACTGATGCCAGCCCCTGGAACAACACACAGGGACCAGAGACCAGCAAAGAAACAGCCCGGAGAGACCGCACTGAACACTGCATCCACTCTCAGCAAATGGTTCCCACAAAGTCGCTGCCAGCATGCATCTTCTCCCAGCACACACTAAAGCCAGTCCAACGAGGACTGCAGCCAGCCACACCGACAAAAGGAAGAGAACCACTGAGATGTGGACGAGGAGAAACCCAACCACAAGTGCCAGTTCACACACACTGCAGCAACTGCTACAGAGAACTGCACTGTACTAGGGTTCCCCTTTCACCCTCCCTCCAGAGGATAAGCATGTGTGCCAGAAAGCGGCAGGCACCACATGCTGCGCCCTCTTCCGAAGGCAGGATACTCCCACCCCTCAAAGCCCCTCCCAACAACAAAAGGGGAAAGTTGGTGAGGCATAAAAAACAATGGGAGGGGGGAGGGGAATGACAAACAAGGGGACACCAACACGGACACCGGTGATAAAGAAATGGCGGGGAATGCCACTCACCGCGCTGTAAACGGTGAAACCCCCATAACGCTCTCCCTCCGGAGAACGTGCATGCACCCCATCCGCAGATGGCGGTACATGCTGCCCCCTCTTTCGAGGGAAGTGCCACATGAGGAGCCATTGTGGTCATACTGTCACGGCTGAGGATGGGGAAAACCCTCAGCCGTGCGGTATCAGAAGGCGGATGGTCAATGCCAGGACAGGAATCAGGGAGCAGGTCACCTACTACACATCCCTAATTCTGACCCTGTCTCCTATCCGTATGAGCCAACCCTGAAGGTAGGAGGGCTCATACTCCGGAACCTGATATTCCTGCTAGCCCTCAGGGTGGCCCTGGACTAGGAGCAGGGTAAGACGACCTGTTCCTCCTAGACACGGAGGAACAGGAGTCTCACTGGCCAAGCTACATAGAAAGGGGAACATGAACAGACATATGGCAATGACAGGTAAGTGAGACTAGTACAACACTTACCTGCCACAGACACACAACCTGGAACCCACGTGCAAGTGCTGCTGTCCACAACAAACACAAAGGACACAGCACACAACAGACATCACACGGGAACCCAGGAAACCATATGTTGCAAAAACAAATAGACCAAACAAACATCTTCTAAACACCATACATGAACTTATGACCACAAGGGTGGCCCCCACTGGCAAATGGAATTACACAGGAGGCTGCTCCAGCTAACCATGACTGAAGTACCCCTCAGACTGGGGCTTTATAGGCCCAAGTAGCCACACCCAACAGACACACCCAGTGTTCACACACACAGAAGGGAATTAACCCTTCCAACACAAGGCAAGGGAAGACGGCCACTTAAAGGGGAAGTACACACATAAACCCATACTTCACCTGTTGCCGCGGGCAACGGCATGCGTGGCAATCATGTCCTGGGGATCAGCCATAGGGCTGAGAAACTGCCACCACATGCACACAACACCACACGTTCCCACGGGCAACCAAGTGAAGAAAAGTGTCACAAAACACACCATAGGCCGTGACACCCGCTCTTCCAGTCATCCTCCTCTATACCTCCTCCAGTCATCATCCTCTACACCACATCCTGCAGGATTAGGTGTAGAGGATGATAACAGCAGGAGCGGGAATAGGTTTAGAGGATGATGATGGAAGGTGAGGGGTGAGGTGTAGAGGATGATGATGGGAGGAGCAGAATGAGGTGTAGAGGATGATGACTGAAGGAGCGGTATGAGGTGTAGAGGATGATGGGATGAGGTGTAGAGGATGATGATGGGAGGAGCCGGATGAGGTGTAGAGGATGATGACTGGAGAAGCGGGATGAGGTTTAGAGTATGATGAATTGAGGTGTAGATGATGACTGGAGGTGCAGGATGAGGTGTAGAGAATAATGAATGGAGGAGCGGGATGAGATGTAGATGATGATGACGAGAGGAGCGGGATGAGGTGTAAAGGATGATGACTGGAGGAGCAGGATGAGGTGTAGAGGATGATGATGGGATAAGGTGTAGAGGATGATGATGGAAGGAGCGGAATGAGGTGTACACGATGATGACGGGAGAAGCGGGATGATGTGTAGATGATGATGACTGGAGGAACGGGATGAGGTGTAGGGGATGATGACAGGAAGAGCAGGATGAGGTGTAGAGGATGATGATGGGATGAAGTGTTGATGATGATGACTTGATGAGCGGGATGAGGAGTAAAGGATGATAATGGAATGATGTGTAGAAGATGATAATGGTAGGAGCTGGATGAGGTGTAGAGGATGATGGAGAAGCGGGATGAGGTTTAGAGAATGATGACGGAAGGAGCGTGATGAGGTGTAGAGGATAATGACGGGAGGAGCGGGATTAGGTGTAGAGGATGATGACGAGAGGAGCGGGATGAGGTGTAGAGGATGATGACACGAGGAGCGGGATGAGGAGTAGAGAATGATAATGGGATGAGGTGTAGAGAATGATGACGGGAGAAGCGGGATGAGGTTTAGAGGATGATGACGGGAGGAGCGGGATGAGATGTAGAGGATGATGACGGGAGAAGTGAGTGTAGAGGATGGTGACGGGAGGAGCGGGATGAGGTGTAGAGGATGATGAGGAAAGGAGTGGGACAAGGTATTGAGGATGATGATGGGATGAGGTGTAGAGGGTGATGATCGGAGGAGCGGGATGAGGGGTAAAGGATAATGATGGAATGAGGTGTAGAGGATGATGATGGAAGGAGCGGGATAAGGTGTAGAGGATGATTAAGGGATGAGGTGTAGAGGATGATGACAGGAGAAGTGGGATGAGGTGTAGAGGATGATGACAGCAGGAGCGGGAAGAGGTGTAGAGGATGATAACGGGAGTAGCAGGATGAGGTGTAGAGGATGATGACAGGAGGAGTGTGATGAGATGTAGAGGATGATCACTGGAGTAGTAGGATCAGTTGAAGAGGATGATGACTGGAGGATCAGGATAAGGTGGAGAGGATGATGACAGGAGGAGCGGGATGAGGTGTAGAGGATGATGACGGAGGAGCCGGATGAGGTTTAGAGGATGATGACAGGAGGAGCGGGATGATATGTACACGATGATGAGGGGAGGAGCAGGATGAGGTATAGAGGATGATGAGGTGTGGAAGATGATGACAGGAGAAGCAGGATGAGGTGTAGAGGATCATGACGGGTGGAGCGGGATGAGGTGTAGAGGATAATGACTGGAGGAGCAGGATGAGGTGTAGAGATTGATGGGAGGAGCGTAATGAGGTGTAGAGGATGATAACGGAAGCAGCGGGATGGGGTGTAGAGGATGACGGGAGGAGCGGAATGAGGTGTAGAGGATGATGACGAGAGGAGCGTGGTGAGGTGTACAAGATGATCACAGAAGGAGCGGGATGGGGTGTAGAGGATGACGGGAGGAGCAGAATGAGGTGTAGAGGATGACTGGATGAGCGTGATGTGGTATAGAAGATGATGACGGAAGGATCGGGATGAGGTTTAGAGGATGATGACAGAAGGATCTCGATGAGGTGTAGAGGATGATAAGTGGAGTAGCGGGATGAGGTGTAGAGGATAATAACGGGAGGAGCAGGATGAGATGTAGAAGATAACGGGAGGAGAGCGATGAGTTGTAGAGGATGATGACTGGAGGAGCGGGATGAGGTGTAGAGGATGATGACTGGAGGAGCGGGATGAGTTGTAGAGGATGATGACTGGAGGAGCAGGATAAGGTGTAGAGGATGATGACGCGAGGAGCGGGATGAGGTGTAGAGGATGATGACGGAAGGAGTGGGATGAGGTGTAGAGGATGATCATGGGAGTAGCAAGATCAGGTGTAGAGGATGATGACAGGAGAAGCGGGATGAGGTGTAGAGGATGATGACGGGAAGAACGGGATGAGGTGTAGAGGATGACTGGATAAGCGGGATGTGGTGTAGAAGATGATGATGGAAGGAGCTGGATGAGGTTTAGAGGATAATGAGTGGAGTAGTGGGATGAGGTGTAGAGGATAATGACTGGAGGAGCTGGATGAGGTGTAGAGGATGATGACGGAAGGAGCGGGATGAGGTGTAGAGGATGACTGAATGAGCGGGATGTGGTGTAGAATATGATGACGGAAGGAGCGTGATTAGGTGTAGCGGATGTTGACTGGTGGAGCGAGATGAAGAGAATGATGATGGGATGAGGTGTAGAGGATTAATGGAGAAGTAGGATGAGATGTAGAGGGTGATGACTTTAGGAGCTGGATTAGGTGTAGAGTAATGAGTTGTAGAGGATGATGACGGAAGGAGCGGGATGAGGTGTCGAGTATGACTGAATGAGCGGGATGTGGTGTAGAAGATGATGACGGAAGGAGCGGGATGAGGTGTAGTGGATGTTGACTGGTGGAGCGAGATGAAGAGAATGATGATGGGATGAGGTGTAGAGGATTAATGGAGAAGTGGGATGAGGTGTAGAGGGTGATGACTTTAGGAGCTGGATTAGGTGTAGAGTGATGAGTTGTAGAGGATGATGACGGAAGGAGCGGGATGAGGTGTCGAGTATGACTGAATGAGCGGGATGTGGTGTAGAAGATGATGACGGAAGGAGCGGGATGAGGTGTAGTGGATGTTGACTGGTGGAGCGAGATGGAGAGAATGATGATGGGATGAGGGGTAGAGGATAAATGGAGAAGCGGGATGAGGTGTAGAGGGTGATGACTTTAGGAGCTGGGTGAGGTGTAGAGGGATGAGTTGTAGAGGATGATGACAGAAGGAGCGGGATGAGGTGTAGAGGATGAAGATAGGATGAGCGGGATGAGGTGTAGAGGATGATGACGGGAGGAGTGGGATGAGGTGTAGAGGATGATGACTGCAGAAGTGGGATGAGGTGTAGAGGATGATGATGGGTTGAGGGGTAGAGGATGATGACTGCAGAAACGGGATGAGGTCTAGAGGATGATGATGGGAAGAGGTGTAGAGGTTGATGACGTGAGGAACTTGATGAGGTGTAGAAGATGATGATGGTAGGAGCGGGATGAGGTGTATAGAATGATGACAGGTGGAGCGGTATGAGGTGTAGAAGATAATGATGGGATAAGCGGGATGAGGTGTAGAGGACAATGACGGCATGAGGTGTAGAGGATGATAATATGCTGTAGAAATATACAGACGTGGACAAAATTGTTGGTACCCTTTGGTCAATGAAAGAAAAAGTCACAATGGTCACAGAAATAACTTTAATCTGACAAAAGTAATAATAAATTAAAATTCTATAAATGTTAACCAATGAAAGTCAGACATTGTTTTTCAACCATGCTTCAACAGAATTATGTAAAAAAATAAACTCATGAAACAGGCATGGACAAAAATGATGGTACCCCTAACTTAATATTTTGTTGCGCAACCTTTTGAGGCAATCACTGCAATCAAACGCTTCCTGTAACTGTCAATGAGACATCTGCACCTCTCAGCAGGTATTTTGGCCCACTCCTCATGAGCAAACTGCTCCAGTTGTGTCCGGTTTGAAGGGTGCCTTTTCCAGACTGCATGTTTCAGCTCCTTCCAAAGATGCTCAATAGGATTGAGGTCAGGGCTCATAGAAGGCCACTTTAGAATAGTCCAATTTTTTCCTCTTAGCCATTCTTGGGTGTTTTTAGCGGTGTGTTTTGGGTCATTGTCCTGTTGCAAGACCCATGACCTGCGACTGAGACCAAGCTTTCTGACACTGGCTAGTACATTTCTCTCTAGAATTCCTTGATAGTCTTGAGATTTCATTGTACCCTGCACAGATTCAAGACACCCTGTGCCAGACGCAGCAAAGCAGCCCCAGAACATAACAGAGCCTCCTCCATGTTTCACAGTAGGGACAGTGTTCTTTTCTTGATATGCTTCATTTTTTCGTCTGTGAACATACAGCTGATGTGCCTTGGCAAAAACTTCGATTTTTGTCTCATCTGTCCACAGGACATTCTCCCAGAAGCTTTGTGGCTTGTCAACATGTAGTTTGGCATATTCCAGTCTTGCTTTTTTATGATTCGTTTTCAACAATGGTGTCCTCCTTGGTCGTCTCCCATGTAGTCCACTTTGGCTCAAACAACGACGGATGGTGCGATCTGACACTGATGTTCCTTGAGCATGAAGTTCACCTTGAATCTCTTTAGAAGTCTTTCTAGGCTCTTTTGTTACCATTCGGATTATCCGTCTCTTAGATTTGTCATCAATTTTCCTCCTGCGGCCACGTCCAGGGAGGTTGGCTACAGTCCCATGGATCTTAAACTTATGAATAATATGTGCAACTGTACTCACAGGAACATCTAGTTGCTTGGAGATGGTCTTATAGCCTTTACCTTTAACATGCTTGTCTATAATTTTCTTTCTGATCTCTTGAGACAGCTCTTTCCTTTGCTTCCTCTGGTCCATGTCGAGTGTGGTACACACCATATCACCAAACAACACAGTGATTACCTGGAGCCATATATATAGGCCCAATGGCTGATTACAAGGTTGTAGACACCTGTGATGCTAATTAGTGGACACACCTTGAATTAACATGTCCCTTTGGTCACATTATGTTCTGTGTTTTCTAGGGGTACCATCATTTTTGTCCATGCCTGTTTCATGAGTTTATTTTTTTACATAATTCTGTTGAAGCATGGTTGAAAAACAATGTCTGACTTTCATTGGTTAACATTTATAGAATTTTAATTTATTATTACTTTTGTCAGATTAAAGTTATTTCTGTGACCATTGTGACTTTTTCTTTCATTGACCAAAGGGTACCAACAATTTTGTCCACGTCTGTATATATATATATGTACCTATTAACTATCCCATATTATTTAGGTTGAACTCCCACCCTAATTAAGTAGTTGTGAGCATTTCCCATATGAGACACATATTGCCCGTTACATGTTCCTAGCATCACGCCAGTATTCCGATCAGATTCATCATTGCCACTGCGCGCGCGCCCGTCTCTTGGTACGTGACCACGCTCTGCCAGTTCCCTGTTTAGACCATAGATCCGCTTTGCGCATGCGCCCTCATAGGACGCCATTCACCCAGCACGAGATATGCAACTACCCGCCTCTTGTATTAAGGATTTGCTTCACGCATGCGCCCGCACATGACGTCACCTACCCGTCGCGGGATACGCATCTCCCCGCCATCTATATAATCTAGTCAGGACAATGGCGTCCCCACACAATCCTCTATACTCCCTACTATGCAGACTAAGGTATGTGGTCTGTAATTCCAAATGGCTGATGATCTCTCTGTGATCTGGAACTATGTCCAATATAACGATCTCTAGGTGTCCCCCTAGGCTTACTTTGGCGAATATGTTGGTACTGGTTTTACACTCAACTGGTTTTACACTCAAGGGGTCTACATGTATATTATGCCTCAATTATACTACTACTAACATTGCTTTCTCAGGAACTTATAAACTCTGTTTGTCATATGACAGGACTACTCTCTTATCTTTTATCTAATATCGTATTGTTTGGATTCCACAGATATCCTACATACATCCTGCCATCTTTATCTGAATGATTACTATCTCATCGTCCCAGTCTAGACTACTGTTATTCTCTATTGGCAGATTATGCTGATAATATATTATCCGAATGTATAAATCATGTATGATTTTTTGGTTCATTGTGTGTTCCCTTTAAAAGAGACATGTATTCTTCTCAATCATGTTATACCATAAAGCACATTGTCTACTATATAATACGTCACTTACGAAGTAACCTTTTTTTCATTATTGTATATATTGATCAAATATTCACTTGTCTATACACCAGGCCGTGAACAAGGTCTAAGACTAGACCGAAATGTTGGCCAGTGGCAAATTTTTGGATGGATAAAGATTTAATGAAATGAAATAAAACAAGCAACTCAAAGCAGCTATAGAGTGCCGTGGTTCTTTCATAAACAATAGGTGTAGCGGATGATGACTGGAGGAGCGGCATAAGGTGTAGAAAATGATGACTGGAGGAGCTGGATGAGGTGTAAAGAATGATGACTGGAGGAGCTGGATGAGGTGTAAAGAATGATGACTGGAGGAGCTGGATGAGGTGTAAAGAATGATGACTGGAGGAGCTGGATAAGGTGTACACGATGATGATGGGAGAAATGAGATGATGTGTAGAGGATGATGACAGGAGGAGCAGGATGAGGTGTGGAGGATGATGATGGGATGAGGTGTGGAGGATGATGATGGGATGAGGTGTGGAGGATGATGATGGGATGAGGTGTGGAGGATGATGATGGGATGAGGTGTGGAGGATGATGATGGGATGAGGTGTGGAGGATGATGATGGGATGAGGTGTGGAGGATGATGATGGGATGAGGTGTGGAGGATGATGATGGGATGAGGTGTAGAAGATGATGATGGGATGAGGTGTGGAAGATAACAGGAGAAACGAGATGAGGTGTAGAGGATGATGACTGAAGGAGCTGGATGAGGTGTATAGGATGATGACGGGTAGAGCGGGATGAGGTGTAGAGGATGATGACTGGAGGAGAGGGATGAGGTGTATAAAAGGATGACTGGAGGAGCTGGATGAGGTGTACACGATGATGATGGGAGAAATGAGATGATGTGTAGAGGATGATTACAGGAGGAGCAGGATGAGGTGTAGAGGATGATGATGGGATAAGGTGTGGAGGATGATGATGGGATGAGGTGTGGAGGATGATGATGGGATGAGGTGTGGAGGATGATGATGGGATGAGGTGTGGAGGATGATGATGGGATGAGGTGTGGAGGATGATGATGGGATGAGGTGTAGAAGATGATGATGGGATGAGGTGTGGAAGATAACAGGAGAAACGAGATGAGGTGTAGAGGATGATGACTGAAGGAGCTGGATGAGGTGTAGAGGATGATGACGGGTAGAGCGGGATGAGGTGTATAGGATGATGACTGGAGGAGCTGGATGAGGTGTAGAGGATGATGACGGGTAGAGCGGGATGAGGTGTAGAGGATGATGACTAAAGGAGTGGAATGATGTGTGTAGCCCCTGGAGCGTAGAGGGGTTTCCACTGCTGGAGGGTGTCCTTTTCCCGAACGTTGAGGAGTCTGCTCAGCATCCATCAGTGATCCAAGTGAAGAAGCTCTTCCAAGCGCTAGTGTGATAGCTGTATATTTGTTACGCCCAATAAGAGACAAGACTCTAGATTGAGGATGAAGTACTCTCTTTATTGATGGCCACAGCTCAGCTTTTTATGCTGGAACACAATCTACAGCAACTAATCAATATACAGTAACAGATAATGCACTCCCAAACAGGGGCTTGGTCACATAGCTTACAAGCAGACACTGTGGGCCAGATTTATCATTACTCTGACAGTTCACTCCACTTTCACATATGGCTAAAGTCAGTTTTAGGCTACTTTCACACTTGCGTTCAGAGCGGATCCGTCTGGTGTCTGCACAGACGGATCCGCTCCTATAATGCAGACGATGGGATCCGTTCAGAGCGGATCCGTCTGCATTATAGTTTAGAAAAAATTCTAAGTGTGAAAAGTAGCCTCAGACGGATCCGTCCAGACTTTACATTGAAAGTCAATGGGGGACGGATCCGTTTGAAATTGAGCCATATTGTGTCAACTTCAAACGGATTCGTCCCCATTGACTTACATTGTAAGTCTGGACGGATCCGTTTGCCTCCGCACAGCCAGGCGGACACCCGAACGCAGCGTTCAGGTGTCCGCCTGCTGAGCGGAGGACAAACGGTGCCAGACTGATGCATTCTGAGCGGATCCGCATCCACTCAGAATGCATTAGGGCACTACGGATCCGTTCGGGGCCACTTGTGAGAGCCTTCAAACGGAATTCACAAGCGGAGCCCCAAACGCTAGTGTGAAAGTAGCCTTAGCCAAGTCAGATTTATGATCGGCCCTTTAAGACTGTAATAAATGTGGTTTGACGGTAGCAGTTTATCCGTCAGTAAGCAGCTTTACAAAAGTCGCACATCTTTACGAAAAAGTTGCACGTTTTTATGAAAAAGTCGCATGTTCTATTAAAAAGTCTCATAAGATCAGCATGGTCCTCACTGGAGTAAAATTGCGACTTTCCATAGCATCATCACGACGGCATACAAGGAGATTGACCCCTGACCTCTGTAGGGGCAGGAACAGAGAAAGGTTAAATACCCTCCTCCCACCACCAACACCAGTGTTTCCTGTCCCTACAGAGGACAGGGCAGAGAAAGGTCTCCCTGTATGCAGGGAGATGAAGCTAGGAATTCAGTCGTGGATACCTTAAGAAATCGCCGGCATCCTGCATGGCGTCCCCCTGCCCTCCCGCGGTCCAGTACTAACGCTGGGCAGGGGTGTGGGGCTCTACCTCGTCCCGATTTTCGGGGCCTGTTCCCTGGCGCAGTCTCCCTTCCGGCATCATCGCGGCAGCTGGGTGCGCGCCGGCGCATTGGGCGCATATGTATGACGTCACGGCCGGCGACCCGGAAGTGACGTCAGTGGCGGCAGCGTGGAGCTTAATTTAAAAACCGAGGCCTGCTCCGGACAAACGCTCCCAGGATCGGTCCCCCACTGTGCGGAACCCTTACCTTTCGGAAGAGGCGACCATGTCGGTACCGGAGCGGTCCCCCAGAGCTGAGCCGCCGCCAGCGCTTCTAACTGTGAGTCCCCTTCGGGGGTATTTATGAATGGGTCAGGGAGTCTGTTGATCCCCCTCTCCCACGATGATATAGGGGGGGGGGGAGAGGAGGAGCGGGCTCTTGCTCCATGCTCAGTGCAGCTACGGCAGGGCGCAGGCTCCTATATCCACCCCCGCGCCCCCCCCCCCCCCACCACCCTCCTCTTGGTGGGCCATATCCCTTATACTTTGCCGTTTCATCTCTTTTAGGCAAAAGAAACCCCGAAAAAGATGGGGAAGTCACTCAAATGTGTCTCCTGCTCTAGTAGACTCCCTGACGGCTACCCCAAAAAACTGTGCAAGCCTTGTATTTCAAATATCGTACGGGATGAGGCACCCTCCCTAAAAGAGGAATTAAAAACTATGATTCAGGAGGAGATCCGTTCATCCCTGGCCCACCTGTCCGCTAATCCCCCCGATTTGCCGCAACCAAAGAAGAAGCGGGCTAGATCCCCATCCCCCTCTGATATAGAAGTCGTTGCGGAGGAAAGTGCCCACTCTGTTAAGTCTTGGGAGGAGGGGGAGAGAGTCTCTGACTCAGAAGACGATGGACGTAGATATTATTTTTCTACGGAAGAAAGGTCCGACCTTCTGAAGGCTGTAAGGTCGACCATGGGTGTGGAGGAGGTACAACGTACCCATTCGGTACAAGAGGAGATGTTTGGGGGCCTGAGGGTTAAGAAGACCCGTGTGTTTCCCATCAATGAAAGCATTAGGGATATGATCCTTGATGAGTGGACAGACCCAGAAAAACGACTGGGAGTCCCGGCAACGTTCAAAAATAGGTTGCTATTTGATCCGGAGGAATCTAAAATTTTCAATGAAATTCCCAAGATTGATGTACAGGTGGCCAAAGTGAACAAAAAGACGTCCCTTCCATTCGAGGATGCCTCCCAACTCAAAGATTCGATGGATCGTAAGGCGGACAGTCTCCTCAGGAAATCCTGGGAGGCGTCCATGTTTAACGTTAAAACCAATATTGCGGCTACTTCAGTCGCCCGGTCCATGTATCTTTGGTTGGGAGAGTTGGAAACTCATATTAAAGACAGAGCATCTAGGGAGCAGATTCTGGAGTCTCTCCCCCTTTTAAAGTCGGCCACGGCTTTCCTGGCGGATGCCTCTGCCGAATCAGTTCGGTTCTCCGCCAGAGATGCAGCGCTCTCCAATGCAGCTAGGAGAGCCCTCTGGATGAAGTGTTGGTCGGGGGATAAGACATCTAAGTTAAAGCTTTGCTCCATCCCCTTTTCCGGAGAATACGTGTTTGGCCCGGTGCTAGATAAGATCCTAGAGAAGGCCGCGGATAAGAAGAAGGGGTTTCCGGAAGATCGCCCTTCCAAACGCCGGTATCCTTTTCGCCCCCCCCTCGGGTCAAGAAAAGAGCTACAGGGGAAAAGGGAAATCAGGGCGTTGGAGTTACCCAAAAGGAGGAAGAGGAAGAGGTCAGTCCTTCTCCCAGCAAAAACCTTCAGATAAGCAATGACGCCGGAGTGGGGGGAAGACTCTCAAGATTCCTGGGGTCATGGGAATCCATCTCCCAAAACCCCTGGATTTCCAAGGTAGTCGGTACAGGCTATCAGATAGAGTGGTCTTCAAGACCCCCAAACAAATTTTCTCTGACACGGTTCCAAACGAACCTTTGGCAAGGAGTCCAGAAACTTCTTCAGATGAATGTAATCTCTCCGGTCCCACCTCTAGAAAGAGGCAAGGGTTTTTATTCAACTTTATTTTTAATCAGGAAAAAAGAAGGTACCTTTCGGACGATCATAAACCTGAAACCTCTAAACAAATTCATCCGTTATCAGAAATTCAGGATGGAGACCCTAACATCTACAATCCCTCTGTTAAGCAAAGACGTCTTCATGTGCACTATAGACCTGCGAGACGCTTATTACCATATTCCCATTCACGCCAGCTCCCAGTGTTTTCTCCGGTTTGCAATCCAGGATATATCAGGAAACGTCCATCACTACCAGTTCAGAGCCCTTCCCTTCGGGATTTCGTCTGCCCCGAGAATATTTACCAAAGTGGTGGTAGAGATGGTTGCCTTCGCCCGAAGACAGGGACTCATGATAATCCCCTATTTGGACGATTTCCTTCTGGTCAGCGAAAGTCGCAGCCAAATCAATTCAAATCTGAAGGTCTTTCTCTCCATCCTAGACGACCTGGGGTGGATCGTAAACGAGGAAAAGTCCGTCCTCACCCCCTCAAGGGAAGTTCGTTTCTTAGGTATGATCCTGGACTCCCGAAAGCAAGCAGTGTTCCTACCTCGGGACAAAATATCAGTTCTCCAACAAAAGGTCAGGTCCTTTCAAAAGAGAAGATCTTGCTCTATCAGAGAGGCGATGAGCATGCTGGGTCTGCTGACATCTTGTATTCCGGCAGTCCCCTGGTGTCAAATACACTTCAGACCCCTTCAGTCCTGGATACTGAGTGTCTGGAACAGGTGCCAATCCTCTCTAGATCGCCAAGTAAGTCCTCCATCTCGGATTCTGCAGTCCCTAAATTGGTGGAAAAACCACGAGAACCTATCCCGGGGAAATCCCTGGCAGAAGACTCCCCAGTTGCAGGTAATAACAGACGCAAGTCTGTCCGGCTGGGGCGCAAAGGTCGGGGACCGTATATTTCAGGGCACTTGGCCAGATTCGATCAGATCCCAATCATCGAATTTCAGGGAGCTGAGAGCAGTCTGGGAAGCATTGAGGGCGGCAGAGGAGATGTTGTGTCATCATCATATAAAGGTGCTATCGGACAACACTACAGCCATTGCCTACCTCTCCCATCAGGGGGGAACCCGGTCCGTAACCCTTCAGGCGCTGGAAACAAAGATCTTTGCTTGGGCAGAACAGAAGGTGGCCTCTGTATCGGCAGTTCACCTGAGGGGGATACTAAATCAAGAAGCAGATTTTCTCAGCCGCCACAGGATCGATCACACAGAGTGGTCTCTAAGTCCAGAAGTCTTCAGGTTAGTGGTAAGGAAATGGGGGTTGCCCGACGTAGATCTGTTCGCCACCAGGGCCAACTCAAAAGTGGAAACATTCTGTTCCCTAAACCCCAGGGACAGGCCTCATACATTAGACGCCTTCGCCATCCGTTGGCATTGGAATCTATGCTATGCCTTCCCTCCACTTCCTCTAATCCCGAAGGTGGTGCAGAAAGTTCTCCAGGACAAGGCCACGGTGATTGTGATCGCTCCCCTGTGGCCAAAGAGAAGTTGGTTCTCATCTCTCCAGAGACTTTCTCTACAGGATCCATGGCCCCTTCCGGTACGGGAGGACCTACTCCAGCAGGGCCCAGTTCTACACCCAAACCCGCAGTTTCTGAAATTAGCAGCTTGGATCCTGAGTTCCAAACCCTGAAACTTCAGGGACTATCAAACGAAGTTATTGCTACTCTGAAAGCCTTCCAGGAAGAAGGTAACGTCAGCGATCTACCTTAAGATCTGGAGACGTTTTTGTTCTTGGAGTGGGGATGAATCGCCACATTTACATAAACCTAACATCCAAAGAATACTGGACTTCCTACAGCGAGGTCTAGATCTGGGACTTAGGCCCTCTACCTTGAAGGTCCAGATCTCAGCCCTGGCTTGTTTTTTTGACCAAGATATAGCCGGTCATCGTTGGATCAAAAGATTCATCAAGGCAGCGACGAGGCTCCGCCCAACGATCACCGCTCGTGTCCCTTCCTGGGATCTGAACATCGTTCTTACAGGCCTTACCTTACCGCCCTTTGAACCCATGTCTGACTGTCCTATAAAATTATGGTCCTTGAAAACGGCCTTCTTAATTGCGATAACTTCGGCCCGCAGAGTAGGAGAATTGCAAGCCCTATCGATCAGGGAACCCTACCTCCGTATTCTAGATGATAGATTAATTCTCCGTCTGGATCCTGGTTTTCTCCCCAAAGTGGTATCAAATTTTCATCTGAGCCAGGAAGTTACCCTACCTTCCTTTTGTCAACACCCTGCTAATGACAAAGAAGCCACATTTCACTCTCTGGATGTTAGACGGGCAGTCTTAAACTATATCACTGTGACGGAAAAGTTTAGGAAGTCGGACAGCCTACTAGTTCTCTTCGGAGGAAGACTTAAGGGCCAGAAAGCCTCCCGGTCATCTATAGCCAGATGGCTCAAAGAAACTATTAGTCTTTGTTATCAATTACAAAATCTTACATGTCCAGTCCACATTAGGGCCCATTCCACCCGGGCCATGTCCTCCTCTCAGGCTGAGAGAGCTGGGGCTTCCCTGGAGGAAATCTGTCGTGCTGCCACTTGGTCCAGCATTCATACCTTTATAAAGCACTATCGCCTGGATCTTTCCAGATCATCTGATCTGTCCTTTGGGCGGAAAGTTCTCCAGGCTGTAGCCCCCCCTTAACTGATATATTTTTTATATCTCCTTGTATGCCGTCGTGATGATGCTATGGAAAGACCGGAATTAGACTTACCGGTAATTCTGTTTCCATGAGATCATCACGACGGCACGTTATTCCCTCCCTTGATTCAAATTATTTGACCTACCCAGGTCTCTAGAAGGTATGGAGTAATACCTTTTTTCTTGTTTTTTACTGTTCTCCACCACCGGGTTGCTCTGTGTGATTTTGGAAACACTGGTGTTGGTGGTGGGAGGAGGGTATTTAACCTTTCTCTGTTCCTGCCCCTACAGAGGTCAGGGGTCAATCTCCTTGTATGCCGTCATGATGATCTCATGGAAACAGAATTACCGGTAAGTCTAATTCCGGTCTTTTTTGCGCCTTTTTAAATAGTCCCAATAGTAAATCTGTCTAGAGATTCATTTACATAAGAAAACACGCCCACTTTCAGAAAACTGGCGAGCATAGTGCAGAGCAGAAAAAAGTCGCAAATTTGTGCGCAGTTTTAGCGTTTGTGCATTTTTTTACGACTTTTTCACTCCATTATTCTGACTTGAGCTTATGATAAATCTGGTCCAGTGTCTTTACCCAGACAATGGACCAGAGTATTATCTTGTGTATTGTAATTAAGTTGGTCAGTTTCGTTGTCCCCGATACACATAGATGTCTGCTCCATTGTTAAAAGTAGGTATTCAAGGTCCTAGCTAAAAACCATCTTTAACTAAACAGGGGGATCTGTTACATGACTCCCTCTTTGTGGATCACTCCAGCAGACCTGGTTTGATCCCTTTTGGGTCAACTGGAGGCTGCCTAGATGACAGATGAAGGACTGAGTTCAGTCTGGCGGGACAGCCTATCAACGTTACCGTTCTGTTTCCCGGGGCGGTACTGGATGTTAAAATTATATGGCTGTAGTGCTAGACTCCATCTCAATAATCGTCCGTTTTCTCCAGCCACCCTGTTTAACCAAACCAAGGGGTTGTGGTCCGTGACTAACGTGAATTCTCGCCCATACAAGTAGGGGGTGAGTTTCTTCAGTGCCCACACTAAAGCCAAACACTCCTTTTCAACTGCCGCATAGCTCACTTCCCGGGGCAAAAGTTTGCGGCTGATGTAGGCGACCGGGTGCTCTCCTCCATCCTCTCCCACTTGGCTTAGAACTGCCCCGAGTCCGAACATGGAAGCGTCGGTGTGGACGGTAAAACGTTTGTTAGGGACTGGGGCAGCCAACACAGGAACATGCACAAGAGCGTCTTTCAAGGCTTGGAAAGCAGTGTCACAGGCGGGAGACCACAAGACCTGTCGGGGAAGGTTCTTTTTCGTGAGGTCAGTCAGGGGCTTAGCTAGGGTGCTGTAGTCTGGTACAAACAGTCTGTAATACCCTGCTGTCCCCAGGAAGGCCAGGACATGGGTCGTTTTACATCCCGAATGGCATGACCCTAAATTTGTACAAGCCAAACGGGGTGACAAAAGCCGACTTGGGGATATCCTCCTCGGTCAGGGGAATCTGCCAGTAGCCCTTACAGAGGTCAATGGTAGTCAGATATCGTCCCCTGGCAATGCGATCCAATAACTCATCCACTCGGGGCATGGGGTAGGCATCTGTCACGGTCTAGTCATTTAGCCGCCGATAGTCCACTCAGAACCGGGTAGTCCCATCCTTCTTTGGTACCAGGACTACTGGGGATGCCCAGGGACTATCGGAGGGCTCAATGACTCTTAGCCTCAACGTTTCCTGCATCTCCTCCCTCATTCCGACTCTGACGGCATCGGGTATCCGGTATGGGGGTTGCCTAATCGGCACCTGGCCTAGGGTTTCTACCCCATGAGTAGCTAGTGTGGTGAACCCTGGTTCTTGGGAGAACGTGTGGCTCTTACTGGCCATTAAGCAGTTTATCTGCTCCCTCTCGGTGGCCGTCAGTCGGTCCCCTAGTTTTATCTGACTAAGGGGATTGGTCTGGGATTGGTCTTGGTTTTATCTGACTAAGGGGACAGCCCCAGACCAATCCCTTTAGTCAGATAAAACTAGGGGACCGACTGACGTACCCTCTCATCTTTTTTGCTGGCGATTACATATGTGGTATCGCAGAGTTGGTCTACCACCGTGTAAGGGCCCTGCCAGGCTGCTTGCAATTTATTATGTTTGGTCGGTTTCAACACTGGAACTTTCTGTCCTTGGAACGTCCGTTGGCGAGCACCCCGATCGTACCATACCCTCTGCCGCTCCTGGGCCGCCTGGAGGTTTTCCTTAACCATCCATGCCAGCTTTTCCATGCGGTACCGGAGCTGCACCACATATGACACAATGCGGGCTCCCTCTTGTTCGGTGGTTCCCTCCCAGTTCTCCCTAATGAGGTCCAGGGGGACTCACACCCTTTGCCCATACAGTAGCTCAAAAAGGAGAGAACCCTGTGGATTTCTGCGGCACCTTTCTGTATGCAAACAGGAGGTGAGGCAGGAACCGTTCCCGGTCACGGTATTTGTCTGTGGACGTTTTCAACATTTGTTTGAGGGTACCGTTGAAGCGCTTACAGAGGCCGTTGGTCTGGGGGTGGTACGGGGAGCTAAGTAGGGACTTAATTTGGCAGACTTTTCACAATTGGTTAGTCAGTTCAGCGGTGAACTGGCTCCCTTGGTCAGAGAGGATCTCCCTAGGGAAACCCACCCTAGCGAATATCCCGACCAAGGCATTGGCAACGGTGTCTGCCTGAATTTAGATAAGGCAATGGCTTCGGGATAGCGGGTGGCATAGTCCACCACGGTAAGGATAAATTGTTTACCGGATGGACTAGGCCATTTAAGGGGCCCTATCAGGTTGACTGCTATCTGACTGAAGGGCTCTTCTATGATGGGCATGGATAGCAGCTTCCAAACCGCTGGCAAACATCGCAGGTCCGGCAATAATGTCGCACATCTGTGGAGACACCCAGCCAAAAGAAGTGCTGGGTTACTCGGTGAGTACCAAATGTCATGCTAAGGGAATGTCATGCCCTATTCGGAGAATCTCCCGTCAGTACTTTCTTGGAACTACCAACTGGCGCCTCTGGGAAAGGGCGCCCCCAGGGTGACTGATGTCAGACACCAGGTATAGCTTGTCTTCTCATACATATTTTTCCCCTTCTGAACCTGGCTGACCTGTCTCCGCCCTAAGGCGATACTTCTGGAGGCAGGGGTTAGCCCCAGTCTCCCTACCAAATTCTTCTGGGGTATTCCAGGCTAGGGTCGTCATGGCTAATGTCTTAGTCAAGGAGTCAATATGTCTTACCTGGGTCCCCGACCGGTGGGTTGTTCTCTGCGGTGCGGGTTTGAGCACGGGTGGTGACTGGATAAGCGGCTGCGGTAGGAGTATAGGCTGAGGTGAGGGGCCCAAGATCGTTGCCCAGCAATACTTCGGCTGGGAGGTAGTCCATTATTCCCACTTGTACAGTACCAGATCCAGCTCCCCAGTTTAGATGAACCCAGGCAGGGGGGAGGCGATAAATAGCTCCTCTGGCGACTCGGACAGTGACAGTCTTCCCGATGCAATCATTTTTGTGGACCAAGTGTCATTGTATGAGAGTCAGGGTGGCCCCAGAGTCTCGCAGGTCCTGCACTGATTGCCCATTTACCAGTACCTCTTAACAGTGCTGATGTCTTGAGGGGCGGCTTTGATCGAGTCGGCCTCGTATAGGACCCCTAAGTATTCCTCTGCCTCGGCTTCAGCTTCCACACAGTGGGCAGCTGGTCTAGGTTGGGGCCGATTGGAGGGTCGTCCCCAGTTGGACCTGGGGGGTTCCAGGAGGCAGTTGCTCCTGATGTGTCCCTGCTGTTGGCATCCATGGCACCGTACTCGGGACTGGTTCTGCTGGAACCTGGGGTTCCGGAGTAGCGGGCCGAGGCTGGAGGGATCGGAGCTCGGAACTCTGCCCTAGGAGGTAGTTTTGTAATGGTCGGCTCGGGATGAGGACGTACCGTGGTTGCTTCTGGCAGTCGGGAATCCGTATATTCATCTGGCAGGTGCGCTGCGTCCTGTAGGGTGAGTGGCCGTCGATCCTGAACCCATTCCTTCAGGCCCGGTTGTAATGCGCCTATGAAATGTTCGAGCAGGAACAGCTGCAAAACTCCTTCTCCTGTGGTGGCTTGGCATCCCTTTACCCAATAGAATGCGGCCCTGTGTAGCGTACAGACCCACTCTGAGTAGGAATCTCCTCCTTTCTGTTTGGACTCCCTAAACCATCACCGGTAGGCTTCGGGGGTTACAGCATATCGGAACAGTAGCGCTTCCTTTACTGTGGCATAATTTGTAACATCCTCGGTTGGGATGGCACGAAAAGCTTCATTGGCCTTTCCCGACAGTTTGCCTGACAAAATTGTAACCCATTCCTCGGGGTGGCACCTGATGTAGCGCACATTGACTTTCAAAGTCAGCCAAATATCCATCTATCTCCCCATCTGTCTCTTGGTATGCTTTAAATGCTGCAAATAGTACCTTTTTCCGCACGCTGGGGTTCACATTCGGTAGTACCATTGAGCTCTCTGGTCTTTGGGCGATCAGTACCTGTAGGTGATAGGCTCTTTTCTCTCTTGCCTCCTCTATCGCTGCGTTGAGAAGTTGGGTTACCAGTTCCACAGGTGGATTCGGCCCATAGAGTGTCAGCCTCCTTTGTATGATTCTCTGGATCTCATCCTCTTCTCCGTTCGGTGGGTTAGCCATGGTGTTGTTTTGGTCTAATTCGACCAATTCAGCTATCAGTTCCTGTCGTGGTCTGTTTCTAGCCGAACGCCCACGGCTCTCCAGCAAATCCTTCAACGTTAGCCGTTTCAGTTTCTCATACCGATTCTCCATGGATGTAGTACCTCCTCTGGAAAGATAGGACCAATCCCACTGCTGCCACAAATGTAGCGGTTACCCCCGGAGCATAGAGGGGTTTCCACCACTGGAGGGTGTCCATTTCCCGATCGTTGAGGAGTCTGCTCAGCAGTGATCCAAGTGAAGAAGCTCTTCCAAGCGCTAGTGTGATAGCTGTATATTTGTTACCCCCCAATAACAGACAAGACTCTAGATTGAGGGTGAAGAAGAACTCTTTTTATTGATGGCCACAGCTCAGCCTTTTATACAGGAACACAAACTACAGAAAACAATCAATATACAGTAACAGATAATGCACTCACAAACAAGGGCTTGGTCACATAGCTTACAAGTAGACACTATGTCTTTACCCAGACAATTGTCACCGCCAGTTCTGTGAGAAGGTCTGGAAGACGTCCTTCTCTACCTCTTGCATGATGTTCTTTGTTTTGGTTTCACTTTGTCATCTCCTTTCCTTCTTCCAGGTGTCACCTATTTAGACTAATCGTCTCCCTTTTCTATTCCCTCCCATACTGCCTCACTTTGCGGTTTATGCTACTTCCTGGATGAAGTGTTCACTGCTGGAAGCGGCTGCTGCTGCTGTTTACTCAGATAAGTCTTTTTATGTATTGTGTTTCCTTGCTGGCTTGATTCTAGGTGACCCTAACTCCGTCCGTATTAAGTGCAGGGAGCCGGTGGTCATGTCCCCTCACTATTGTAGGGTTTTCAGGTGTCGCACAGTCTTAGGTACGTGGGCATGCAATAGTCTACCATTGAGACCCTTGCATGGGCATAGCAGTCAAGGAGAGCTCTTAGGGTTTTATAGGGCTCACCTATATGCTCCTTAGTTTAGGATCAAGCCAGTCGGACGTTTATTCATAAGTTCCAGCTATTTGCAACATTATCCGTGACAACAATAGAGTGTTATCTTGTGTATTGTAATTAAGTAGGTCAGTCTTGAGGTTAGAGTAGACTGTGTGAAGTGCGTCTACACCTATGTCCCTGATACACATAGATGTCTGCTCTATTTTTAAAAGTAGGTATCCAAGGTCCTGGCTAAAAACCATCTTTAACTTTTGTATGGATCTCCTGGCACCCCGACTGGGTACCTCTGTTGATGGATGCTCCTAGTTCTTCCCGAGGGCTCCAAGCAGTCTGCTTGACACCGTAACCACCACAGGAACAAGGAACAGGAACAGCTCTTACAAGAGCTAGGGGTTATAGCCAGGGGAGTATACAGCGTATAGCAATCCCCACACACATGAGACGAGGCTCTATGTTGAAGGCAAAACAGAAACTCCTAGTATATATACAGTTCAAGAAGTCTAACAACATAAATCAATTAACCATGAACAACATGCAAACAGACATCTTCCCCCCTCCATAATGAATGAATAAGGAGAGAGGAGACACATGTGATGGGATTATCTCCTGAGTGTATCATTGGGTGATCTACTCATCTAGGAGTCGGCTACTCCTAGAGTCAGCTATCTTAACCCCATTACTAACACAATCAGTGGGAGTCTCAGTGCAGAGTTAACCCTTTTTGTGGTGCTGAATTCACACCTTTAATGGGAAATAGGAAATACGCAGCACATAAATTCAACACATAAATCAGAGTTCATAGTTCCTTGTACCCCTAAAAAGTCTGAGGGGGTCTCCATAGTTCTTTGGCCATAGTCCATAGGAAGGAAGCTAGCCCTCAGGCTTCTCCAGCAGCCCCAGTGACTATTTAGTCCGTCACATTTCTCCCCTCCCAACAGTAGACTAACCAGGTACCTGACCTCCTATCGGTCGGTGCCTGAGTTAGTCGAGTAGCCCACCCATAAACAAACACTGGTCCTGTTGAACTCTGGGGCCTGGCTCTGTTCTGTATGTCCCCAGCTGTTGAGTGGGCATCTTCTACTCCTTGCTGCAATGTTGTTCTCTAGCTTGGAGCTGTGGGTACTTGGTGGGCAAAGGCCAACTGTGCTCTGCCCAGATGCCAGCTCTTCCGCTGGGGTAGCCTGTGGGGGATCAGCCTCTGGACAAGAGGATAGGGGAGGGCAGAGGCCAACTACACTCTGCCCAGATGCCAGCTCTTCGGCTGGGGTAGCCTGTGGGGAGTCAGGCTCTGGACAAAAGGAAAGGAGAGGGCAGAAGCTGACTGCGCTCTGTCCAGATGCCAGCTCTTCTGCTGGGGTAGCCTGTGGGGAGTCAGGCTCTGAACAAGAGGATAGGTGAGGGCAGAGGCCGACTGCGCTCTGCCCAGATGCCAGCTCTTCCGCTGGGATGTGGTTAGGGAATCCTATCCCCAGGACCTTGTTGCGGATCGGCTGTGGAGAGGAGGAATCGCTTACCTCCTCCTCCTGGCATTCCTGTGGGTTTGGTGGGGGATCTGTACCGGCCGTCCGGCATCCCGATAGGCCTGGTGCAGAGACCGCGGTCCCATCTGCACCATTGGAGTTAGGGGTGCTGTCCCCCTGTGGTTGGGTAGAGAGACCGGTTGTCTCCTCTCCCTTCAAGGTACACTGCCGCTGGGGAATGGAGACGCTGTTCTCCTCTCCCTGCAAAACATACTGCCGCTGGGGAGCAGGACCGACTGTCCCTACTCCCTGAAACTCAGGCTGCTGTTGTGGATCTGGGCCGACCGCCCAGCATCCCTGTAGGGCCGGTGGAGAGACCTTTGTCCCATCTCCACCTGCTATATAGGGGGTTCCCCCAGGACCAGTCTATGAGGTCCCCTACCTCCGCAGCTGGTACTGAAGCAGGGGATACTTCAGTCGGGTCTTCCCAGCTGTAGGGTTGTAGGTCTGGGACTGCCACCCAGCTCTCTGGCAGTTTATATTGGGGCTGAATTGAGCTGAGTAAGTATTGGTAATCCTGCTCCAGCTCCCACTCCATTGTCACTAGAGATGCCAGGTCTTGTCTCCCCTCTCTCACTGTAGCCCAATCTTGCATAGCCTCCCTGTAGTCATGGATATCCCAGAAACGGGACTCTCCAGCATCTCCAAACTCCGGTTCTGCGAAGGCCTCAAACAACAGGCCAGGGCCATCATAATCCTCACCCTCGGGTATGTCGTGCTCAGCCATCCAGGGGGAGTGCCGAATCACATACCACTAGAGTGCATGGTAGGCGTCGTCTAGCCAAAGCTCCTTTCATACCAGGCTCTCGAGTTCTGTCACCCACTCATCCGGGGGCTGCTCTCCCAGAAGGGGCATTTGCAGGGCCACTCACATCCGCAAACCGCTGCTCCTCTCTGGCGAGACTCTTGCCCCAGGGTGCCAGACGCCTTTCCGGACTGCATCCCTCCAGTCTGGGTAATCCTCCTCCTCGTAGTGGAACGCTGTCCGAAGACTAGCCGATTCCATCCTGCTGTAGCCAGGGGTGCTGTACGGATACTAGCGTTGCCCTCAATATACTCCACGAACTGTGTTTCTGATCTACTTCTCCTTGCACTAGGATGCCATCCCACCGCTGCCACCACTGTAATGGATCTCCTGGCACCCGACTGGGTACCTCCGTTGATGGATGCTCCTAGTGCTTCCCGAGGGCTCCAAGCACTCTGCTCGACACCGTAACCACCACAGGAACAAGGAACAGCTTTTACAAGAGCTAGGGGTTATAGCCACACACATGAGATGAAGCTCTATGTTGAAGACAAAACAGAAACTCCTTTTATTGAAGACTAACTCAGTATTTACAGTATACAGTTCAAGAAGTCTAAACATACAGTCGTGGCCAAACGTTTTGAGAATTACAGAAATATTGGAAATTGGAAAAGTTGCTGCTTACGTTTTTATAATAGCAATTTGCATATACTCCAGAATGTTATGAAGAGTGATCAGATGAATTGCATAGTCCTTCTTTGCCATGAAAATTAACTTAATCCCAAATCCACTGCATTTCATTGCTGTCATTAAAGGACCTGCTGAGATCATTTCAGTAATCGTCTTGTTAACTCAGGTGAGAATGTTGACGAGCACAAGGCTGGAGATCATTATGTCAGGCTGATTGGGTTAAAATGGCAGACTTGACCTGTTAAAAGGAGGGTAATGCTTGAAATCATTGTTCTTCCATTGTTAACCATGGTGACCTGCAAAGAAACGCGTGCAGCCATCATTGCATAAAAATGGCTTCACAGGCAAGGATATTGTGGCTACTAAGATTGCACCTCAATCCACAATTTATAGGATCATCAAGAACTTCAAGGAAAGGAAAGAGGTTCAATTCCTGTTAAGAAGGCTTCAGGGCATCCAAGAAAGTCCAGCAAGCGCCAGGAGCGTCTCCTAAAGAGAATTCAGCTGCGGGATCGGAGTGCCACCAGTGCAGCGCTTGCTCAGGAATGGCAGCAGGCAGGTGAAAAGACTGCTGAGGACTGGGGCAAAGTCATATTCTCCGATGAAGACTCTTTCCGATTGTTTGGGGCATCAGGAAAAAGGCTTGTCCGGAGAAGAAAAGGTGAGCGCTCCCATCAGTCCTGTGTCATGCCAACAGTAAAGCATCCTGAGACCATTCATGTGTGGGGTTGCTTCTCATCCAAGGGAGTGGGCTCACTCACAATTTTGCCCAAAAACACAGCCATGAATAAAGAATGGAACCAAAACACCCTCCAACAGCAACTTCTTCCAACAATCCAACAACAGTTTGGTGAAGAACAATGCATTTTCCAGCACGATGGAGCGCCGTGCCATAAGGCAAAAGTGATAACTAAGTGGCTCGGGGACCAAAACGTTGACATTTTGGGTCCATGGCCTGGAAACTCCCCAGATCTTAATCCCATTGAGAACTTGTGGTCAATCCTCAAGAGGCGGGTGGACAAACAAAAACCCACTAATTCTGACAAACTCCAAGAAGTGATTATGAAAGAATGGGTTGCTATCAGTCAGAAATTGGCCCAGACGTTGATTGAGAGCATGCCCAGTCGAATTGCAGAGGTCCTGAAAAAGAAGGGCCAACACTGCAAATACTGACTCTTTGCATAAGGCCTCATGCACACGACCGTTGTGTGCATCCGTGGCCGTTGTGCCGTTTTCCTTTTTTTTTCACGGACCCATTGACTTTCAATGGGTCCGTGGAAAAATCGTAAAATGCACCGTTTTGCAGCCGCATCCATGATCTGTGATCCGTGTTTCCTGTCCGTCCCAAAAATATGACCTGTCCTATTTTTTTGACGGAGAACGGTTCACGAACCCACTCAAGTCACTTTACATTGAAAGTCAATGGGGGACGGATACGTTTGCAATTGCACCATATTGTGTCAACGTCAAACGGATCCGTCCCCATTGACTTGCATTGTAATTCAGGACGGATCCGTTTGGCTCCGCACGGCCAGGCGGACACCGAAACGACTTTTTTTTCATGTCCGTGGATCCTCCAAAAATCAAGGAAGACCCACAGATGAAAAAACGATCACGGACCTACGGAACACGTTTTTGCGGACCTTAAAAAAAAAACGGTCGTGTGCATGAGGCCTAAATGTCATGTAATTGAAAATAAAATGAAAAGCCTTAAAACGTATGAAGTGCGTGTAATTATATTTCACTACATCACAGAAACAACTGAAACAAAGATCTAAAAGCAGGTTAGCAGCAAACTTTGTGAAAACTAATATTTGTGTCATTCTCAAAACTTTTGGCCACGACTGTACATGTGGTACACCTTCTAGCATTGCCTCACTTTCAATCAACATCCCTACCACATATACAATTAAACCAGCAGGGGTAGCTTTTTTTCCTGATCACAGCCTGCAAAGGAAAAGGGCTGTTATCATTATCACTTAATTTACATAACTTATCATTTTAATTAGGCAATGCAGATAACTTGGCACCATTGGTTCTAGTTGTCACCATAGTCTCTCACGTCCGGTGGGAACTATCTGACAGTCCTTTTTAATCGCATATCTGTCCAGCATATTCATCACTATACCAGTCTTAGTTTTCAGCATCGTGCTACTCCTTACCCGGGCTAGCATAGGGTCTCTAACTTTCACGACCCCAAGCCTAGTCTTGGTCATGGGCATTTTGGGCAGCACAATACCCTTCTCCCCTGCGGATTCCCGCGAGGGAGCAACTGCAACAGGCTTACCCGCCTGTTCAGATACACATCCCCTTAATACAGTTCCTTGCCTCTGGGACTTACTACCTGCCGGCCCAGCAGGTAGCAACTGTCGTCGGCGTACTGTCCTGGGGTCTGCCAGCCCAATATTTACAGGAACGTTCTTACCGCCTGACGTCGCGGATTCTGCAGTCTCTGGAAATGAAGATTTCCCAAGATCATGTCTCCCGAGATCTCCAGCCTTTACTGGGTTCCTGGTACCACGACCACGGGCAGACTCCTTACTGAAATAGTTGCCACCAGAAACTACATGGCCTGGAGTCCAGACCTCTCCCGGACGGTCACTCCAGGCTCACCCTTTAGGACCTTGTACACAATCACAGGAAACATAGGCACTCCTGAGAGCCGCACCGCTCTCCCCCTCTTTGTCTTCCCGACGGTTGCCCTGGGCAACAGCATAGGTCCAATTTCCTCGGGAAATCCAGGCACACCACCGACACCTTGGACGTTTACAAAGGGTCCATACAGCGTTGGAGAATTGGTCTCGCGGGCCCACTGCAATTGAGCCCTCAACGCCTCACGCTCTACATCAAAGCACGTCATTTCTCTGGGGTCCCAACCCAGCTCCTTGGCCAGGTTTTCTTGCCGTTTGATATGCTGCCACCGTTTGGCATATTCTGTCATGAAAGTCACTTTAACAGACATTTTGGCAACCAAGTCCGCTTAGCCAGAGACCCCAATTTTTTTAATTTATTTTTTATTCCAATCAGTCTCTCTCACTAGGCTTCTGGCCCTTTAACACAGCGACTCCTTTGCAACCCAGCCCAAAAAATGTCCAGATCAGCACGAGCAGCACCTGCCCCTTTCAGTGATGACGTTGCCCCTTGCAACCACTTTGCCTTCTTTCAGCAGGGACGCCTGCCATCATCTGACACCAATTGTAGGGGTTTAGCTCAAGAATCTCAGTCACAAAATTCTCGCTGACAACCATGTTAATTGTCCAAACAGTGCATTTATTTTTGACACCAGCACCAACAAACACGGTACAAAATAAAAACCTGCCCGTCTGGGCTCTACCTAAACATATAACATTTATCCCTAACTCACCTATACAGAGCGCAGTTCACACACTGTCTCTGGTGTGGCTTTCTCAGCCAGTAGTCCACCAGCCCCCAGACTGTAGCACGGTCAGTCCAGATGGCTGATCCCCAGGACATGGTCTCCAGGCATGCCGTTGCCTGCGGCAACAGGTGAAGTGTGTGTTTATGTGTGTACTTCCCCTTTAAGTGGCCGTCTTCCCTTGCCTTGTGTTGGAAGGGTTAACTCCCTTCTGTGTGTGTGATCACCTGGTGTGTCTGAGTGTGGGTGTGGCTACTTGGGCTATAAAGCCTCTGCTGTTTTCAGTTAGCTGAGGGGTTCTTCAGCCATGGTTGCTGGAGACATCCTCCTGTTATACCATCTGCCAGTGGGGGCCACCCTTGTAGTCATAAGCTTCATGTATGGTGTTCACTAGATGTTTCTTTGGTCTTTATTTATTGCAGAACATGGTGTGATGTCTGGTGTGAGCTGTGTCCTTTGTGTTGTTGTGGACAGCAGCACGTGTACATGGGTTCCAGGTTGTGTGTCTGTGGCAGGTAGGTGTGGTGCTAGTCTCACTTGCCTGCCATTGCCATATGTCTGTTTATGTTCCCCTTTCTATGTAGCTTGGCCAGTGAGACTCCTGTTCCTCTGTGTCTAGGAGGAACAGGTCGTCTTACCCTGCTCCTAGTCCAGGGCCACCCTGAGGGCTAGCAGGAATATCAGGTTCCGGAGTATGAGCCCTCCTACCATCAGGGTCAGCTCATACAGGCTAGGAGACAGGGTCAGAATTAGGGATTGTTAGGAGGTGACCTGCTCCCTGATTCCTGTCCTGGCCATGCTCTGACCATCCATCTTCTGATACCGCACGTCTGAGGGTTTTTCCCATCCTCAGCCGTGACACAAGTGGTGTCGCCGCTGAATGTCAGCAAGGCGAGTCATGGCCGTGTAAGATCTTCTGAAATGGGCAGAGATTTTTCTGGCCTGCCGCAAGACGTCCTGGACCCTGGGGTATTTGGCAACAAATCGCTGCACGACTAAGTTCAGGACGTGTGCCATGCACGGCACGTGTGTCATTTTGCTCTGTTTCCGCACGCTCAGCAGATTGGCACCGTTGTCGCACACCAGTTTACCAACTGTCAAATTAAGCGGGGCTAGCCACTGATCGGCCTGTGACCGCAGAGCTGAAAGGAGTGCAGGACCGGTGTGGCTCTTGGCTTCCAGGCACAACATCCGCAGCACAGCATAGCAACGTCTCACCTGGCCTGTGGAATATATGTTCTGGGGAGCTTGGGGGGTGCAGCGGAAGAGGCGGTAGCAGTGGAAAAGCAGGAGTCAGTCGAGGAGGAGACGGAGCATGGAGTAGGAGGAGGAGAAGAGGCAGGCCTGCATGCAATCCGTGGCTGTAACACCAAATCCACACGGGTGCCACGGGTTGCATGCTTGACGGCCGTCAGAAGGTTCACCCAGTGGGTAGTAAAAGTTATGTACCTTCCCTGCCCGTGTTTGCTAGACCACGTGTCTGTGGTCAGATGCATCTTGGCACCGACACTGTGTGCCAGAGATACATTCACTTTCTTCTGAACGTGGCCATATAGCTCTGGGATGCCCTTCTGAGAGAAATATTTTCTTCCGGGGACCTTCCATTGCAGTGTTCCAATGGCCACAAATTTTCTAAAAGGCCTCCGAGTCCACCAGTTTATATGGTTGGCGGGCTAGCAGTTCTGACAAGCCAGCGGTCAGCCGTTGAGCAAGAGGGTTATCCGGCGTCATCATCTTTTTTGAACATTTCGGGCAAGGAAGCCTGCCTTTTGCCAGATGAACGCGACAACGGCACGGTGGAATGGAGGATCTGGGATGAGAGAGGAGAAGGAGAAGAGGCAGGACGGTGAGCACCGGGAGAGTGGCTTTGTGGGTTCTGACTGTGTTGCTCCCACTGGGCTCGGTGATGGGAGGCCAGGTGCCTTCTTAAGGTGTCGTCCCTAGGTGAGTGTTGGGCTTACCGCGACTTATGCGTTGATAGCACAGGCTGCAGAAGGCAACACTATTGTCAGCAGCAGATGCATTAAAAAAAAGCCCACACTGCGGAGCCATGTGCCGGCGTCCTGGGAGCGCCAGATGTGACCGTGCATGGTGGATGGCTCGCTCCAGATACATTTGCATTCTGCTTTTTGCCTCCTGTGCAATGTAAGTTCTGCCTGCTTCTCCTCCCTATCTGCTGCTCCGTCACTCCCTCTGAACTCCCCTCCTCTTCCTCTCTTGTGAGCACCCACGTGACGTCTATTGACACGTCATCATCGTCACCTTCACCACCACTGACATTAGAGATCTCGGAGTAGGCAGCAACAGCGGGGACCACCCTCCTTGGGCTGATCGGGGTACTGTCGTCAGACCGCTGGGTGCGGCTGTTGATACCTCCTCTTCCTGATCCGATGCCAAGAATGGCTGCGCATCAGTAAGGTCTTGGAATGTATGGGAAAATAATTCCTCTGACTCGAGCGGAGGGGATATGGTGGTGGTGGTGGTGTCTTTAGGGGTGGACACAGCAGAGAGTGAAGATGGTGCAGATACAGAGGATGAGGAGGGTGCAGATGCGGAAGGCTGAGTGAGCCACTCAACCAACTCTGGTGCGTCCTTTGACGTAATCGCACACACCTTCTACAACCTCCCACTTAGGCTCCGGCCTGGTCGACCCCTACCACCCCTGCGGAATGGCCTGCCTCTTCCTCTGCCTGTCATTTTCAAAATGACCCTGCGACAAAAGTCCCGATAGAAGAGCAGTATTTGTGGAAGAAGGTATATCACACCCCTGCCTCAATCAGTTTTTTTGGGGGGCCACTGGTATATTACACCAGTAGAAATTATTGGTTCCAATAGTGTTTTTCACTCTGTGTAGATGCGGTAAAGCAACAAAACCGCTGACAAATGCTGCACTACCTAAATGCACTATATAGAACGTATATTATTGGTATATAAAATCCCTGCTTCAATCAATTTTTGGGGGGCAACTGGTAAATCGCACCAGTAGAAATTATTTGTTCCAATAGCGTTTGGCATTCTGTGTAGCTGCAGTATCGCAGCAGAACCGCACACAACTGCTGCACAATACAAATCCACTATAATATACTTTCTATGTTAGAAAGTATATTATAAGTACATTACACCCCTCAGTAAGTCATACCTATCGATAGCACACCTATACCAGTCCTTAAAAGGACTTTTGTGGCCCTATTGCGGTATGCCAGACCTTGCAGGGGAATTATGTGCGAGGTCACGGTATGAGCAATAGGTGGGCCGAGGTAAGTACAGTTCTGGTTACTCACGGTTATGTCGGCCCTGGGCAGGCTCGCATAAAAGTGAAAAGGAGAATGGCACAGGGATTCTCTAGGGCACACTCTGGAGTAAGGGACACTGGCAAGATGTTGGTTTGAGGTGCCCTTGGTGGTCTGTATTAATGTGCCGATGGCAAGGTCCCTTGTAATCGTGACGCCAGTACTTTTTGTATGGAGGTGCAACCATTTACTGTAGTATTAATAGAGGAACTTGAGTCTGAGGCAAGCAGGATGGAACTTAAAATGGCACTTTACTGATGATGACTCTTGATAACAACACATCCAATGCTCTTGATACAATCCGGCGTTAGGCACAATCTCCCATACCTCTAGGTAATGACACTACGTCCCACTATGTAAATGTGGCCACTACACAAGGGTCAATTGGGTCACGTTGTTCCCCACCTTTTGTGGAACATGGTCATTGAATTTTATATGGTATCTTTTCATGTGTATTTTCCTGTTATCTCCTGTACCAGGCCTGTTAGGGGTAGTTCCTCCTCCTAGGCAGTAGAGGGAGCTAGGGAACCCCCTAGTACAGTGATGGCGAACCTTTTTGAGACCGAGTGCCCGAACTGCAACTCGGTACACCATAGACTTTTTCCAGCGTGCGGGTGCCCACAGAGAGGGCTCTCAGTGCCGCCTCTGGCACCTGTGCCATAGGTTCGCCACCACTGCCCTAGTATATATTGTCAGGTCCAGTTCAGGAGTGGGGGGTGAGAAGGAGTGCTTTAGTTAGAAGCCAGTGGACACTTTAGCTAGAGGTTAGCTGAAGTGCAGCTTCTAACATGCAGCTAGATAGTCCAGGGTTCTAAGTTGCATCCAGGGGAAGAAGTTGCCTCCTGAAGTTCCTTTAAATGTACAGTGCAGAGCCAAGTTTTATCCAGCCAAATAGAGAGCTGAAGGATATTTCACAGCAAGGAGACATATACCAGAGGAAGGTTTCCCTACCCAAGGATAAAGACACCAATAGGGCATATGGGCCTTGGAGAAAGCCAGACAGGAACTGAGAAGAAATACAGCCTGATCTGTAAGTGTTATTCCCTCTGAGTATCTTGCAAGGACTTTGCCTGCCACTTATATAAAGCCTGCCTGTTACAATCTTTTACATGTGGAACTTGTGGCAAAACCAACCTCGCCACTGGGTTTTGGAGGGGCCTGGTTGCTAGCCTCTTGCCCCAGGATTATGGCCCATACTAACTTTGAAGGAGAAGACAGACTGGCCGCACAGATTAAATCTGTGGAACTGTTTTGGGCAGGAAAGCCATGCTTGCGGCCTGACAAATGTGACTTCCGTGGAATTCGGGATATTTTGGATATGTTGTTTACTCAGATCAGAGATATCCATGGATGTATACATTATGGGGATATGTGGGGTTTTGGGGTGTTTTCTGTGTGTTGGGAAAAATTTGTTTTTTCTGATACTACTGATACCACTGATATTACTGTGAAGCTGATATCTTAAGACCGCCTGATGGAAAAGAAGTGTAAGATTAACCTGTTAAATGCTTGCTATTATTTCCCAGTAACCAATAAAAATGCACCACATTTAGTCACCTCCAAAGGGGGGGGGGGTATATTCTGTGTGAAAACTCACAATAAACTAGAGCTTTTGCTTTAACCCCAGCGTGTGTGTCTTTTCTTAATTTCTCTATGTACGTAAAGACCATATCTACTAATTTTGAGCCGTACACCAACCTACCTGGTATCTTGACCAGATCCAAAACAACTGATACTACTATCACGATCGGCGTGACTATCACATACGTGACACAGAGGGAGGGAAAGAGGAAGGCCCTGCCCAAGTGAGAGGGAAGGTGGTGACCCCTGACTCACCTTGCGGCTGGCACCTGGCTGCCCTGACGTCCCTAGACGGGTTCCTCACCCGTACACCGATCACGTGCCTAAAACCCTGGCTTTCCCTAAGATGAGCCCTAGATAGTGAACAGGGCAGTGGGAACACTAGTCCGCACCACTAGCTCTAAAGGAAAACACCAAGGGGAGGACAGACAATACAGACTAGACATATAATCCCAGGTGGGCGACAACAGGAGACAACAAAAAAGCCCAACAGGGATCCGGAGGGAAGCACTCTGGAACAACAACCAGGATTCACAGCTCCAGTGGGTCAGTATAGATGTCCAGGCAGGAAGCTCTATAACTGGCAACTAGAGAAGTGTGAGAGGAGAATATAAGGAGGTTGGGAGTGGCAGACAAGAAACAGCTGAGGAGGAGAAGCTACGGATCCCTGAGTGAGACAAAAAGGATTGCAAGGCAAACACAGAAAACAATCACTAAGACACAACGTGATCTTTAGACATAGAGCGCGCAGCCACCCGCTGCGACTTCCTGACCCCGGGTATAACGGAGTCAGACGTGGCTCTTGACACCCTCGTGACAGTACCCCCCCTTTCACGAGGGGCCTCCGGACACTCAGGACCAGGTCTCTCAGGATGAGAGACATGGAAAGCCTGAATTAACCTGTTGGCGTTTACCTCTGACGCTGGAACCCACATTCTTTCCTCGGGACCGTAACCCCTCCAATGCACCAGATACTGAAGAGAGCGGCGGACCCGACGAGAATCAACAATTCTGGATATTTGAAACTCCAGATTACCATCCACAATAACAGGAGGAGGTGGCAGCGGTGATGGTTCTAGAGGTGGAACATACTTCTTGAGTAACGACTTATGGAAGACGTTATGGATCTTAAAAGTCTGAGGTAGCTCCAGGCGAAAAGCCACAGGGTTAATGACGGCTACTATTTTATAAGGACCAATGAACCTAGGACCCAGTTTCCAAGAGGGAACCTTCAACTTAATATTCCTAGTAGACAACCACACATAGTCATTCTCTCCTAGGTCCGGACCTGGCGACCGTTTCTTATCGGCCATGCATTTATATTTACCACTCATATTTTTCAAGTTAGCTTGCACCTTCTGCCATACCGATGAAAGAGATGAAGAAAACCGTTCCTCTTCGGGAACCCCAGAAGACCCCCCCCTCTTTGAAAGTACAAAATTGGGGATGAAAACCGTATGCACCAAGAAATGGTGACTTGCCAGTGGATTCCTGACGGCGATTATTTATGGCAAACTCGGCTAACGGTAAATATGATGACCACACCTCTTGGTTTTCAGACACAAAACACCTTAAATATGTTTCTAGGTTTTGGTTGGTACGCTCAGTCTGTCCATTCGACTGAGGATGGAAAGCTGAGGAAAAGGACAAGTGAACCCCCAAACGGGAAAAAAAAGCTTTCCAAAACTTAGAAATAAACTGGGTTCCCCGATCCGAAACCACATCGGAAGGGACCCCGTGAAGCTTCACGATTTCACTGATAAACACCTGAGCAAGAGTCTTAGCATTAGGAAGTGCGGGTAGCGCAATAAAGTGTACCATTTTGCTAAACCTGTCTACTACTACCAAGATAACTGTTTTACCCGCAGACAAAGGTAAGTCAGTGATGAAATCCATTGATAGATGTGTCCATGGCCTATTGGGGATGAAAAGTGGCAATAAAGACCCTGCTGGACGTGTATGAGAGACTTTCGCGCGTGCACAAGTAGAACAAGTAGACACGAAATCCATTACATCCTGACGCAACCTTGGCCACCAAAAACGACGAGACAATAGCTCCAAGGTTGCTTTACTACCCGGGTGCCCAGCAAGTGCCGAATTATGATGTTCCTTTAATAGTTCAAGACGCAGGTTTAACGGTACAAACAATTTCTCTGAGGGGCAAGAGGCCGGGGCGTCCCCCTGGGCCTCTAACACCTTTCCCTCTAGAACAGAGTGTACAGCAGAGACAACCACTCCTCTTTGTAAAATAGGTACCGGATCACTAACATTACCCCCTCCAGGGAAACTACGAGACAATGCGTCTGCCTTGGTATTTTTTGCCCCAGGACGATAGGTGATTACAAAGTTAAATCTGGTAAAGAATAGCGACCACGAGGGGGAGGAGCAGCGCTGGGAGCAGGACGTGCCATCTTACTGCTCCGGCGGAGCCCAACTATATCCCGCTCCATCAGCCACTTTGGAGGGCTGCCATCACACCGCCAGCTATCTGGGTGCTCAGCTGCCCTCAAGAGCTTCGGATCGGTGCCCGTTGGACCCGCCTAGACCTCGTTTTAAGGCCTTTCCGCCTGCGGCCTGTGCAGGCCTGTGAAGCCGCGGCCTGGAGTAGCGGAGCGCGCCGAGTCGGCAGACGCACCGCCTGCGGAGGAGCGGCCCCAACATCGCGGCGCTCACTGGGGGACAGCTGTTAGGCCTCCCCCCCATCTAACATCGGTGGCCAGCGGCGGAGGAGGAGGCAATCTGCTGACGGCGCAGGGGGACCGGCGGCGACCCGTGGACGGAGCTGACAGGCCGGAGCCATTACTCAGGTGGGAGACTGCACTGATCCCCTTATCCCGGTGCTGCCCCTTGTCTACACTCTCCCGGGCACCTACTCCAGCTCAGCTCTCTTCCTGGCATGGTTGTGGGACTGCATCTGCCTTGTTGAAGCCCTGCCATCAAAAATCTTAAAGGGCCACTGACCCTATTTTCGCTGTTGGGCACACACCACTGAACCGTACGCTGCCGTTTCATTGACAGAGGTTACATCTGTTCTGTGAGCATAGCCTAACACCATCAGCCTCCCCAGGTCCTCTGGATTGCGGACGCACAAGTCCGCTTTTTATATGAGCCCCGGACCCCTTGTTTAATCGTGTCCGGATAAGGGCTGGACAAGGGCGCATTGAACTACCTCGACGCCCGGCTCTCCTCCTTGCCAGGGGACTTAGAGGCCATCGGTCTCGACCTGATAGGTGCCCAGGGGGCACCCTCTTCAAATTGCGCATGAAGAGACCTTCCTGTTTTCTGCTATAAGCGTACATCGCCGGTGATTACCCGGCTCCTTCCATCCCTCTCCCTTCTGCTATATGCGTTTTTTTATAAGCTCTCTTATGGACTCTAATCAATCTCTCATGTAGTGTAAGTTGCTTGGCAACTCCACCATTGTGTACTTTGTGAAGCCTGCCTCACCTGTGGCCTTTAACCACCTACAGCATCTATGGATAAATTTGTTGGGAAAACTCCCTCTGCAAAGGGGCTCAGGTCATCGGTCAGGAGCCAAGCCCAGTCCTCTCCGACCAAAGCCATGGAAGATCCCACTGTTGATTCTTCAAAAGCTACTGCTCAGGCCATCTTGGATCTCCTGATGCCTACCATCGATACGAGACTAGCGGCCTTTCAATCTTCATTGGACATCATAGTCACCCAAGTTACATCTCATTCCACTCGCCTTGCGGAGGTGGAGCAAAGAATATCAGATTTGGAGGACACTGTGACGGTCTGCAAGGAACGATTTGATTCCAAGGACACTTTGATAGCTACTCTGCAAGATAAAATAGATGACCTGGAGAACCGCTCTAGGCGCAACAACTTGCGGCTCATCGGGGTCCCGGAATCCGTCCGTTCCAGTGAGTTACTATGGCTTACCTCGGAGTGGCTACCCCAGACGCTCAAACTGGAGACAACCTCGTTAACTATATCAGTGGAAAGGGCTCACAGGGTAGGTCCTCCGCGTACTGGGGACTCTGCTAGGCCCCGTCCAGTTATCTTCAAAGTTCTCAACTATCAGGACAAGCTGAAACTCCTGACCGCCTACCGCCAAGCGCCCTCTCTTCAGTACGAGAACTCTAAACTTCTGATGTTCCAGGACTTTTCTTCAACGGTAGTGGAAAAAAGACGGGCCTTCAGTAAAGCATGCAAGATCCTGCTCGACAAATCCATACGTTTTTCTCTCCAATACCCGGCGGTCCTCCGGTTCTCCATGGAGGGTAAAGCATGGGTCTTTGATGACCCCCAGAAAGCTTTGGCGTTGCTGGAACCTTCTTCCCAGGCTTCACCTACCCATGCCACTGCGTCAACCTGATGGTGGAGTTCCTTTGCGTGCTCCAGCCCACCCGGGACTAACGACTGTTTACTCGGTTTGATAACCTAACTTGTTGTTTTCCTACTATGGGTTGTGTTTTGTTACTACTGTTATGTGTCACTGTAGTGACATTGCCCCTAAATTTTATTTGGCAATGTCATGATGTTGCACTAGTTATACCTTGTTGTGTTGTTGGGGATGTTTGTGCACACTACTGCTGGGTTCCTCGCGACTTCCTGAGGGAGATGCCTGCTCGCTGGGACAGGTACCCTCCTCATTGCTTGATGTTGTATTCTTGCATATCATGGCCACCGGCTGGCATTGGTTAAAATGACGGCTCCTGGTACTACACATGTCTCTTCTGTTTCTTCTCTGACCTGGTGTACTTGGAACGTTAATGGGCTGAATGCTCCGGTCAAACGAAGAAAAGTCCTGAATCACCTGAACAAATTGCAGGCCCACATAGTCTTCCTTCAGGAGACGCACTGGATCAGGGGTAAACATCCCGCCCTTCGGAATCGGAAATTCCCCACATGTGTGGAGGCTTCCTTCTCAAAAAAAATGAGAGGCGTGGCTATTTTGTTTAGTTCCTTGATCCAGCCCGAAATTCTTGATACAGTTGAGGATCCTGAGGGTCGCTATGTTATGGCCCAGGTTAAAATCGACGGTACTATCTACTGTTTGGTCAATATCTATGCACCTAATGCTTCCTCCTCAGGTTTCTTTGCTTCCCTGGTAAATGTTATGTCCAACTGGAACTTACACAATCTGATTATTGGGGGTGATTTTAATATTACGCATGATGCATGTTTAGATAGCTCATCTGCCAGAACCCATGTGTCCCTATCCCAAATGAATGCTATTCAATCTTTAATGGATCAATTAGGTTTGATAGACCCCTGGAGATTGTTGCACCCTATTGACAGGGAATACACTCACTACTCGCCGGTACATGACTCCCATGCGAGGATTGACTATTGGTTGATTCCCCATACCTCTATTCATTTATTACGTTCTTCTAAGATTTTGGATATCTATATTTCTGATCATGCACCTGTCTTGTTTGAACTTGCATTGAATGCTCCAATCCCGTTCTCCAAAAAATGGAGGTTTCCGGCATACCTGTACACCTCCCAAGAATTTAAATCTTTGATTTCGGGATTCTGGTATTCCTATGCGGAGGACAACGCGGGCCACGTGGATGATATTAATCTCTTCTGGGCGGCCTCTAAGGCGGTACTACGGGGACATATCATTTCCCATATAGCTCATAAAAAAAAAAGATAGCTGCCTCATTGCTGGATGTACAGTCTGCGCTCACTCAATCTTATAAACTGTTTAAGCTCCATAATACCCCTGAGTCGAAACAACGTTATTTAGACGCTAAAATTGCTGCAGAGGCGGTGGCACACGAGCGTGCGTTAATGGATGTTAATTACCAGAAGCACAAATACTTTAGGTGGGGAAACAAACCGGGTAGATTACTTGCCTCCATGACTAAACCATTTCGATCCGCCACCAAAATCCCTACAATAAAATCGCAGTCCGGTAACTACCTTACGCATCCCGCCGATATAGGGGAACATTTTAGGGTTTTTTTTGAGTCCCTTTATACAGCGCCTGTGGAGTCTACCTCTTCAGAGTCTCCATTTTTGGCAGACCCATTCATTCCGGCGCTTTCGGATGATCAAAGGGCGCTGTTGAACGGACCCATATCTTTGGTGGAAGTGCAGGATACTATCAAGTCCCTCAAGCTATCAAAGGCCCCTGGACCTGACGGCTTTAGTAGCGAATACTATAAACTGCTCAGCCCATCTTTGAGCCCCCATCTCAAATCTCTATTTAATACTATTGTTTCCGCGGGCTCGATTCCAGACGGGTTCAATGACGCCTTAATTACGGTAATCCCGAAACCGGGTAAAGACCATTTATTGGTTGAATCTTACCGCCCTATTTCTCTGCTCAATGTAGATTTTAAAATATTCTCCAAAATTATGGCGAACAGGTTACAGAAAATCCTGGCGGATGTTATTCACCCGGCGCAAACTGGTTTTATGCTCGGTAAATCTATCACCTATAATATCTGAACGGCAGTGGGAGTAATATCGTCCTCCAGGGTTAATAGGCAAATGTCCAATATCCTGGTCAGCCTCGATGCCGATAAGGCGTTCGATCGGGTGTCCTGGAGCTTCCTGCAGTCCCTTCTAGAAAGAAGAGGTTTTGGCCCGGTGTTCTGCACAGCGGTCCGGATGATGTATCATCTGCCTAGATCCTCAATTTGGGTCAACTCGATATCTTCCACGCCATTTACTGTCCATAGAGGAACTAGGCAGGGATGCCCTCTTTCCCCGTTGTTGTTTAATATAGCGCTAGACCCACTTATTCGGACGCTACATTCCCTCCCATCATTTACGGGGATTAAGACAGGCTCACAGGTGACCAAACTACTGGCTTTTGCGGACGACATAATACTCTTCATAGCTAATCCTCGCCAAGCCGTACCCGCCATTATGTCCACTATTGAAGCCTTTGGTGCTTGCTCTGGTTTCCGGGTTAACTTCCAGAAGTCAGAAGCGCTCCCGATATTCCGTACTGCCAAACGTCTCGGGGGCCCAGACTTCCCTTTCGCGTGGCGACCTGAATCCATCTCCTACTTAGGTATCCAGCTCACAGCTAACCCGGCGCTTTTATATCAATCTAATTATAAACCACTCATCGCCTCATTAATATCTCAACTACAATCCTGGCGTCATTTCTCCCTAACATTTTCGGGCAGGTGCCACTTACTTAAAATGGTACTTTTCCCCAAATTACTGTATTTAATTCAGACCCTACCGCTCCTATTAAGACAAACTGATATTAAACTTCTCCAGAAAGCTTTTAGGCAATTTATTTGGAATTCTACAGTGCGTAGTCGGTTTAGCCTTTTTAAACTTCAGCAACCTAAAGTACTTGGAGGACTTAATCTCCCTGATATTAGGTTATATAATCAGGCGGCCATTTTTCGGTACGTCTTAGACTGGATTAGAGGCAGGTCTCACTTCGCCAATGTTTCCTTGGAGAGTCAGATGTGCCCTAATTTGTCACTGTCGATGCTGCTACATTTACCACGGGACAAGCTCCCCCCCGACATTACTCTATTACCGGTCCTGTGGCATACTATATTGGCCTAGCGTAGGCTGCGGAAGATGAATGGTCTGACCTCAACCAATACACCATTTCAAACCTTTCTGGGCAACCCTAACTTTTTAAATGGCAACCCACCTAGAACATACAATACTCTAGCTACACAGGGCTGCGTCTACATTTTAGACATGCTTGACTCTGACCATTCTCTTCTCTCCTTTGCTACGGCCTCTCAGAAATTTCCTCTCTTTAACCATAACCCATTCTTATTTCTTCAGGCGCGCAGCTTTGTCCAGCAATGTCTACGCCGGTTCCCAGAGAATTACAGTCTGACTGGTTTAGATGTCCTTATCAAGAACGCTAGATCCCAAGTCTCATCCACTAGTCGTATTTATAATTTTATTAGACCCCTGATAAATTGGGAAACTGCCACAACTGGTCCGTGCAAATGGCTTCCGGATTTGCCCGATTTTGACACTAAACAACTCCTGGAAGCGACGTTGAAAATCCATAAACACACCCCGGTCAGTAGTTACACTGACATGGCTACTTTGGTATTCCATAGGGCCTGTATAACTCCATACCTTAAAAATAAAATGTCGGGGGATGGCAGCTACTCATGCTCCAAGTGTGGCAGTCCCAACACAGATCTTTTTCATCATCTGTGGGATTGTACTAAGGTTAAAGATCTGTGGGACCAGGTCAAAGCTCACATGCTATCCACCTATAACATTTCATTTCATGTAGTTCCCCAATGGGCCATCTTCAATATCCTTGCAGAAGAGGACCGTGGTCTTTCCAGAGGGAAGAAAGCCATGCTCCATACTTGGGCTGCAGCTACAAGGAAAAGCATTTTGCACCTGTGGCTGGACCCCAATGTTCCTACTATTCCTTTTATATTGACCAAGGTACACTTTCTCTTCCAGATGGACTGGATCTTTACTCTGTCTGAAAAAGAAAAACTAACCAAACGTTTCTTTGAAAAGTGGTCTTTATTTATGCATACTCTATCACCTTCCATGACATCCAAACTCATCACTCACTTTGAAAACACCACCTGGTATATGTACGAAACACTCCACGGACGTGTTCCCTTGTCCGTGATGCCGGTGTAGTGGGGTGCATCAGCAGCAGATTTTTATAGTCATTGCACAAACTGTTGGGGGGAAGGGGAGGGGGGGTTGTTGTGTTTCTTGTATTCATACCCATGTCAGTCTTATAAGCTGTATCTGTATCATCTTGCATTTTATGATGCTCTCTTTTGTACTGACTGTTACGTTGCAAAACTTAATAAAAAAGATTGTTCAAAAAAAAAGAATAGCGACCACCTAGCTTGTCTAGGGGTGAGACGCTTAGCCGATTCTAGGTACAGAAGGTTTTTGTGATCCGTAATCACCGTGACGGGGTGGATTGCTCCCTCTAAGAAGTGACGCCACTCTTCAAACGCCAGTTTAATCGCCAACAGTTCCCTATTTCCAATATCATAGTTCTTTTCTGCTGTAGATAACTTTTTGGAAAAGAAAGCGCAAGGACGCCATTTGCCAGGAGACGGACCCTGAGACAATACAGCCCCCACTCCCACCTCTGACGCATCTACTTCAACAATAAAAGGCTGGGAGACATCGGGTTGAATTAGAACAGGTGCCGAGGTAAATCTCTCTTTTAGAGAGG
Organism: Bufo gargarizans; assembly: GCF_014858855.1. Classification (NCBI taxonomy): domain Eukaryota; kingdom Metazoa; phylum Chordata; class Amphibia; order Anura; family Bufonidae; genus Bufo; species Bufo gargarizans. The sequence goes on from NW_025334103.1 coordinate 128,653, forward strand.
AAAATGCAATTTTAGCGGCGTCAGACCATTTAGAAAAATCAGTCCCCTTCCTAGTCATGTCAGTAAGGGGTTTAACGATCACTGAATAATTTTTAATGAACTTTCTATAGAAATTTGCGAAACCCAAAAAACGTTGTAGAGCTTTAAGGTTCTCAGGAAGATCCCAATCTAAAATTGCCTGGACCTTCCTAGGATCCATACGGAAACCTGAAGCGGATAATAGATATCCCAGGAACTGTATTTCCTGAACGGCGAAGACACATTTTTCAATTTTCGCATATAATTTATTCGTCCGTAGGACCAGCAGTACCTGTCTGACATGTACTTCATGTGTTTTCAGATCAGCCGAATAAATTAAGATATCATCTAGGTATATTACCACAAACCTGCCGATGAGATGACTAAAAATATCATTAACGAAATGTTGGAAGACAGCAGGGGCATTGGTCAGACCGAAAGGCATGACTAAATTTTCATAATGCCCCTCAGGGGTGTTAAAAGCTGTCTTCCACTCATCCCCTTCCTTGATACGAATCAGATTGTAGGCCCCCCTAAGATCAAGTTTGGAGAACCACCTAGCACCCGCAATCTGATTAAAAAGGTCAGGAATGAGAGGAAGAGGGTATGGGTCTCGGATGGTTATCCGGTTTAGCTCACGGAAATCTAGGCAAGGACGCAGGCCCCCATCTTTCTTTTTAACAAAGAAAAACCCTGCAGCCACGGGTGAAGAAGAGGGTCTGATGTGTCCCTTAGCCAGACTCTCAGGAGATATAATCTTTCATGGCTTGTCTCTCGGGACCCGAAAGATTATACAACCTGGACTTGGGTAATTTTGCACCGGGAATCAGGTTAACCGGGCAATCATAAGGACGATGAGGTGGTAGCTTCTGACAACCCTTTTCAGAAAAAACGTCCTCAAAGTCCGAAATAAATGTAGGTAGGGAAGCTATGGAGGCGATTAAGCAATTGTTATCTAAGCAATTCTCTCTGCAATGCTCACTCCACTCCAATATCTCCCTGGCCTGCCAATCCACCACTGGATTGTGCGCTACCAACCAGGGAAGACCCAATACCACAGGAGAGGGAAGGCCCTCCAGAATGTAACATGAAAGATACTCATTATGGTGGTCCCCTACCCGAAGGTGTAAGTTATGGACAATGTGAGTGAGGTTTCTCTGAGACAGAGGAGCAGAATCAATAGCGAATATGGGAATAGGTCTCTGCAGCGTACAGAGAGACAAACCCATAGTGCGGGCAAAATGGGCATCTATCAAATTTACCCCTGCTCCACTGTCTAGAAAAAAAGAAATAGACTCCGTCTTCACACCAAAAACAATAACCGCTGGCAACACAAATTGAGATGTTCGTATGGAGGAAACGTATACCCCCCGGCTGACATCCTCCGCACAGCCTGGGGTTAGTAGTTTTCCGACGGTCTTTTGTTTTTGAGAAAGGAGGGACAGACATTAATGAAATGACCCCTCCCCCCACAGAAAAAACAAGCCCCCCACCTACGGCGAACCTCAGGAGGACGGACCTGACGAGAAGTTCCTCCTAGCTGCATAGGCTCATCTAAGTCAGTACAGACTAACTGCTGCTTGGGAGAGGTTACCAATTGCTCAGGAATTTTCGATCTCTCCCTAAGACGTCTATCTATTCTGATAGAGAGGGACATAACAGCATCAAGGGAAAGGGGGGTCTCATACAGCGCCAGCGCATCCTTAACCCTTTCAGATAACCCAGAGCAGAACTGACTCCTGAGAGCCGGGTCGTTCCACTGAGTATCCGTAGCCCACCTACGGAATTCTGAGCAATATTCCTCTGCTGGCCGATCTCCCTGTAGGAGTCTCCGTAACTTCGACTCAGCCAGGGCGACTCGGTCAGGGTCATCATATATGAGACCCAAAGCCCCAAAAAATCCCTCCACTGACCGGAGAGCCTGGGAACCAGGGGGTAACGAGAACGCCCAGGATTGCGGGTCCCCCTGAAGCAGGGAAATAACAATCCCCACCCGCTGTTCTTCATTACCTGAGGAGTAAGGGCGCAGCTTAAAATATAATTTGCAGGCCTCACGGAACGTCACAAATTTGTCCCTTCCCCCAGAAAATCTGTCAGGAAGAACAACCTTGGGTTCTGTAACAACCTGGTTACCCATAGCAACCGCTGGGCTTGCGGTCTGCTGCATTTGCTGCTGTTGTTGGAGGACAGACGCCTTCAATCCTGCCACCTCCAAAGACAGGCCTTGAAGCTGTTTTGCCAAAGCAGCAATAGGATCCATATTGGATTCTAAGTAGAGAGAGAGAAAAAAAATATGTATTTTAATTTTTTTTCTCAAAAAATAAGGGCCAGTTATAATATCACGATCGGCGTGACTATCACATACGTGACACAGAGGGAGGGAAAGAGGAAGGCCCTGCCCAAGTGAGAGGGAAGGTGGTGACCCCTGACTCACCTTGCGGCTGGCACCTGGCTGCCCTGACGTCCCTAGACGGGTTCCTCACCCGTACGCCGATCATGTGCCTAAAACCCTGGCTTTCCCTAAGATGAGCCCTAGATAGTGAACAGGGCGGTGGGAACACTAGTCCGCACCACTAGCTCTAAAGGAAAACACCAAGGGGAGGACAGACAATACAGACTAAACATATAATCCCAGGTGGGCGACAACAGGAGACAACAAAAAGCCCAACAGGGATCCGGAGGGTAGCTGTCACGAGGGTGTCAAGAGCCACGCCTGACTCCGTTGTACCCGGGGTCAGGAGGTCGCAGCGGTTGGCTGCACGCTCTATGTCAGATAGGGAAGTTTCCTTATTGTAGCTTTCTGGGTTTGCTTTACAAACCCTTTTGGCTCACTCAGGGATCCGTAGCTCCTTCTCTCAGCTGTTCCTTGTCCAGCACTCCCAATCCTCCTTATATTCCCCTCTCACACTTCTCTGGTTGCCAGATATAGAGCTTCCTGCCTGGACATCTATTCTGACCCACTGGAGCTGTGTTGCTGCGTTCTCTGAGTGTTGCCTTAGAACGCTACCCTCCGGATCCCTGTTGGACCTTTGTGGACAGTTGTTGCCGTCCACCTGGGTGTTTGTGTTTGTCTGTGTTTGTCTGTCCTCTCCCTGGTGTTTCCCTCTTAGTGCAGTGGTGAGGACTAGCGATCCCACCGGCCCGTTCATTATCTAGGGCTCATTTCAGGGAAAGCCAGGGTTTAGGCACGTGATCGCCGCACGGGTGAGGAACCCGTCTAGGGACGACAGGGCAGGCAGGTACCAGCTGCAAGGTGAGTTAGGGGTCACCACCTTTCCCTCTCCCTTGTGCAGGGCTTTCCCTGTTTTCCTCCCTGTGTGTGTTGCCGGTCATTACATTATATCTGGCCCTTATTTTTGTGTAGGTAAAAAAAAAAAAAAAAAAAAAAAAATTTTTTTTTACCTACTTAGAATCCAGTATGGATCCAATTGCTGCTCTGTCCGAACAATTTCATGGCCTGTCTTTGGAGGTGGCAGGATTGAAGGCGTCGGTCCTCCAGCAACAGCAGCAATTACAACAGACCGCAAGCCCAGCGGTTGCTACTGGTAACCAGGTTGTTGCGGAACCCAAGGTCCCTCTCCCTGACAGATTTTCTGGGGGAAGGGACAAGTTTTTGACGTTCCGTGAGGCCTGTAAACTATACTTTAAACTGCGTCCTTACTCCTCTGGTAATGAAGAACAGCGGGTGGGTGTTGTTATTTCCCTGCTGCAGGGGGACCCGCAGTCCTGGGCGTTCTCTTTACCTACTGATTCCCAGGCTCTTCGGTCAGTGGATGAGTTTTTCGGGGCCTTGGGTCTCATATATGACGACCCTGACCGAGTCGCACTGGCTGAATCAAAATTACGGAGACTCCTACAAGGAGAGCGGCCGGTAGAGGAGTATTGCTCTGACTTCCGTAGGTGGGCTACGGATACCCAATGGAACGACCCGGCTCTCAGGAGTCAGTTCTGCTCTGGGTTATCCGAAAGGGTTAAGGATGCGCTTGCATTGTATGAGACCCCCTTTTCCCTTGATGCAGTTATGTCCCTTTCTATCCGTATAGATAGACGCCTTAGGGACAGGTTGAAAAAACCGGAGCCATTGATAACCCCTCCCAAGCAGCAGTTAGTCTGTACGGACATAGACGAGCCTATGCAGCTAGGAGGAACTACTCGTCAGGTCCGTCCTCCTGAGGTTCGCCGTAGGCGTGGGGGTTGTTTTTTTTGTGGGGAGAGGGGTCATTTCATTAACGTCTGTCCTTCTTTCCTCAGAAACAAAAAAACCGTCGGAAAACTACTAACCCCAGGCTGTGTGGAGGATGTCAGCCGGGGGGTATACGTTTCCTCCATACGTACATCGCAATTTTTGTTGCCAGCGGTTATTGTTTTTGGTGATAAGACAGAGACTGTTTCTTTCTTTCTAGACAGTGGAGCAGGGGTAAATTTGATAGATGCCCATTTTGCCCGCACTATGGGTTTGTCTCTCTGTACGTTACAGAGACCTATTCCCATATTTGCTATAGATTCTGCTCCTCTGTCTCAGAGAAACCTCACCCACATCGTTCATAATTTACACCTTCGGGTAGGGGACCACCATAACGAGATGCTTTCATGTTATGTTCTGGAGGGGCTTCCCACTCCGGTGGTGCTGGGCCTACCCTGGTTGGTAGCGCACAATCCAGTGGTGGATTGGCAGGCCAGGGAGATATTGGAGTGGAGTGAGCCGTGCAGAGAAAATTGCTTAAATAGCAATTGCTTAGTCGCCTCCATAACTACCCTACCTACATTTGTTTCGGACTTTGAGGACGTTTTTTCTGAAAAGGGTTGTCAGAAGTTACCACCTCATCGTCCTTATGATTGCCCGGTTAACCTCATTCCCGGCGCAAAATTACCCAAGACCAGGTTATATAATCTTTCAGGTCCAGAGAGACAAGCCATGAAGGATTATATCTCCGAGAGTTTGGCTAAGGGACACATCAGACCCTCTTCTTCACCCGTGGCTGCAGGGTTTTTCTTTGTTAAAAAGAAAGATGGGGGCCTGCGTCCTTGCCTAGATTTTCGTGAATTAAATCGGATAACCATCCGAGACCCATACCCTCTTCCTCTCATTCCTGACCTGTTTAACCAGATTGCGGGTGCTAGGTGGTTCTCCAAACTCGATCTTAGGGGGGCCTACAATCTGATTCGTATCAAGGAGGGGGATGAGTGGAAGACAGCTTTTAACACCCCTGAGGGGCATTATGAAAATCTAGTTATGCCTTTCGGCCTGACCAATGCTCCTGCCGTCTTTCAACATTTCGTTAATGACATTTTTAGTCATCTAATCGGCAGGTTTGTGGTAATATACCTAGATGATATCTTAATTTATTCGTCTGATCTGAAAACACATGAGGAGCATGTCAGACAAGTACTACAGGTCCTACGGACGAATGAATTATATGCTAAAATTGAAAAATGTGTTTTTGCCGTTCAGGAGATACAATTCCTAGGTTATTATTTATCTGCGTCAGGTTTCCGTATGGATCCTAGGAAGGTCCAGGCAATTTTGGATTGGGATCTTCCTGAGAACCTCAAAGCACTACAACGGTTCTTGGGCTTTGCGAATTTCTATAGGAAATTCATTAAAAATTATTCGGTGATCGTAAAACCCCTTACTGACATGACTAGGAAGGGGACTGATTTTTCTAAATGGTCTGACGCCGCTAAAGTTGCTTTTTCCTCTCTAAAAGAGAGGTTTACCTCAGCACCTGTACTAGTCCAACCTGATGTCTCTCAGCCTTTTATTGTTGAAGTCGATGCATCAGAGGTGGGAGTGGGGGCTGTGCTGTCTCAGGGTCCGTCTCCTGGCAAATGGCGTCCTTGTGCTTTCTTTTCTAAAAAACTATCTGCAGCAGGAACAGAACTACGATATTGGCAATAGGGAACTGTTAGCTATTAAACTTGCGTTTGAGGAGTGGCGTCACTTTTTAGAGGGGGCAGTCCACCCCGTCACTGTGTTTACGGACCACAAAAATCTGCTGTACCTCGAATCAGCTAAGCGTCTCACCCCTAGACAGGCTAGGTGGTCGCTATTTTTTACCAGGTTTAACTTTGTGATTACCTATCGTCCTGGGGTAAAGAATACCAAGGCTGATGCACTATCTCGTTGTTTCCCTGGAGGGGGTAATGTGAGTGATCCGGTACCCATTCTACAAAGAGGAGTAGTTGTCTCTGCGGTACACTCTGCCTTGGAGGGGAAGGTGTTAGAGGCCCAGGGGGACGCCCCGGTCTCTTGCCCTTCAGAGAAGTTGTTTGTACCGTTGAACCTACGTCTCGAATTATTAAAGGAACATCATAATTCGGCACTTGCTGGGCACCCGGGTAGTAAAGCAACCTTAGAGCTATTGTCTCGTCGTTTTTGGTGGCCAAGGTTGCGTCAGGATGTATTGGATTTTGTGTCTTCTTGTTCTACCTGTGCGCGCGCAAAAGTTTCACATACACGTCCTGCAGGGTCTCTATTACCACTCGTCATTCCCAATAGACCATGGACACATCTGTCTATGGATTTTATCACTGACTTACCTTTGTCTGCGGGTAAAACAGTGATTTTGGTAGTAGTGGACAGGTTTAGCAAAATGGCACACTTTATTGCGTTACCCGCACTACCTAATGCTAAAACTCTTGCTCAGGTATTCGTCAGTGAGATCGTGAAGCTTCACGGGGTCCCCTCCGATGTTGTTTCGGACCGGGGAACCCAGTTTATTTCTAAATTTTGGAAAGCTTTTTGTTCCCGTTTAGGGGTTCACTTGTCCTTTTCCTCAGCTTTCCATCCTCAGTCGAATGGACAGACTGAGCGTACCAACCAAAACCTGGAGACATATCTAAGATGTTTTGTGTCTGAAAACCAAGAGTTGTGGTCGTCATATTTACCGTTAGCTGAGTTTGCCATAAATAATCGCCGTCAGGAATCCACTGGCAAGTCACCTTTTCTTGGTGCATATGGTTTTCATCCCCAATTCTGTACTTTCAAAGAGGGGGGGTCTTCTGGGGTTCCCGAAGAGGAACGGTTTTCGTCATCTCTTTCATCAGTATGGCAGAAGGTGCAAGCTAACTTGAAAAATATGGGAGGTAAATACAAATGCATGGCTGATAAGAGACGGTCGCCAGGTCCGGACCTAGGAGTGAATGACTATGTGTGGCTGTCTACAAGGAATATCAAGTTGAAGGTTCCCTCTTGGAAACTGGGTCCTAGGTTTATTGGTCCTTACAAGATTGTAGCCATCATCAACCCCGTGGCTTTTCGCCTGGAGTTACCTCAGACTTTTAAAATCCATAATGTCTTTCATAAGTCGTTACTCAAAAAATATGTTCCACCTCTAGAACCGTCACCGCTGCCACCCCCTCCTGTTGTCGTGGATGGTAGTTTGGAATTTCAGATATCCAAAATTGTTAATTCTCGTCGGGTCCGCCGCTCTCTCCAATATCTGGTGCACTGGAGAGGTTACGGTCCCGAGGAAAGAATGTGGGTTCCTGCGTCTGAGGTAAACGCCGACAGGCTAGTCCGGATTTTTCATGCCTCTCATCCTGAGAGACCTGGTCCTGAGTGTCCGGAGGCCCCTCGTAGAGAGGGGGGTACTGTCACGAGGGTGTCAAGAGCCACGCCTGACTCCGTTGTACCCGGGGTCAGGAGGTCGCAGCGGTTGGCTGCACGCTCTATGTCAGATAGGGAAGTTTCCTTATTGTAGCTTTCTGGGTTTGCTTTACAAACCCTTTTGGCTCACTCAGGGATCCGTAGCTCCTTCTCTCAGCTGTTCCTTGTCCAGCACTCCCAATCCTCCTTATATTCCCCTCTCACACTTCTCTGGTTGCCAGATATAGAGCTTCCTGCCTGGACATCTATTCTGACCCACTGGAGCTGTGTTGCTGCGTTCTCTGAGTGTTGCCTGAGAACGCTACCCTCCGGATCCCTGTTGGACCTTTGTGGTCTGCTGTGGTCGCCCACCTGGGTTTATGTGTTTGTCTGTATTGTCTGTCCTCTCCCTGGTGTTTCCCTCTTAGTGTCAGTGGTGCGGACTAGCGATCCCACCGGCCCGTTCATTATCTAGGGCTCATTTCAGGGAAAGCCAGGGTTTAGGCACGTGATCGCCGCACGGGTGAGGAACCCGTCTAGGGACAACAGGGCAGGCAGGTACCAGCTGCAAGGTGAGTTAGGGGTCACCACCTTTCCCTCTCCCTTGTGCAGGGCTTTCCCTGTTTTCCTCCCTGTGTGTGTTGCCGGTCATTACAGTAGCACTCTGGAACAACAACCAGGATTCTCAGCTCCAGTGGGTCAGTATAGATGTCCAGGCAGGAAGCTCTATAACTGGCAACTAGAGAAGTGTGAGAGGAGAATATAAGGAGGTTGGGAGTGGCAGACAAGAAACAGCTGAGGAGGAGAAGCTACGGATCCCTGAGTGAGACAAAAAGGATTGCAAGGCAAACACAGAAAACAATCACTAAGAAACAACGTGATCTTTAGACATAGAGCGCGCAGCCACCCGCTGCGACTTCCTGACCCCGGGTATAACGGAGTCAGACGTGGCTCTTGACACCCTCGTGATAACTACTGATACCACTGATATTTCTGATACTACTGATTTTACCGATATTAATGATACTACTGATATTACCCATATTACCGATACTACCGGTATTACCCATATTACTGATATTACCGATATTACTGATACTACTGATACTACTGATATTACTAATACCACTGATATTACTGATACCATTGATATTACTGATACTACTGATATTACTGATACTACTGATACTACTGATACCACTGATATTATGAATACTACTGATAGTAATGATACCATTGATATTACTGATACTACTTATATTACTGATACCGCTGATATTACTGATACTACTTAAACCACTGATATTACTGATACTACTAATACTACTGATATTACTGATACTACTAATATTAAGGATACTACTGATATTAATAATACTACTGATACTACTGATATTACTTATATTATTGGTATTACTGATACTACTGATATTACTGATACTACTGATATTAAGTATACTACTGATATTAATGATACTACTGATACTACTGATATTACTTATACTACTGATATTACTTATATTATTGGTATTACTGATACTACTGCTACCGCTGATACTACTGTTTACAAACAAGGTCGGTTGTCTTCTTTGTCTTTTATTTATTTTCCTTTGACACCTTATTTTACTAGGTATCATCCGGAAATCTCACCCATAAGACAATTATCCCGGACATTTTGTGAGGGGTGAATATCTGTATATAAATGTGTAAGTTTCCGCTGTGGATACTGCTGGTCACCAACTCTACACAAATGTATGTTTTACCATCAATCTCCTTTGTCATAATTGGGGGTTAGTACTGGTTTGAGTCCCATTCTGTCTTTGGTTCTGGACTGTATAGGGGCTGTCCCTTTTAAGGCTCTGGTTCTGGTGGTGGATTGGACAGGAGACCGGCACTTTAAGTCTTTGGTTCTGGTGGTGTATTATACAGGAGACCGGCCCTTTAAGGCTTTGGTTCTAGTGGCGAATTATACAGGAGACCGGCCTTTTAAGGCTCTGGTTTTGGTGGTGGATTGGACAGGAGACCTAACCTTTAAGGCTCTGGTTCTGGTTGTGGATTATACAGGAGACTGGCCCTTTAAAGCTCTGGTTCTGGTGGTAAATTATACAGATGACCGGTCCTTTAAATCTTTGGTTCTGGTAGTGGATTATACAGGAGAACGGCCCTTTGAGGCTCTGGTGGTTGACAATACAGGAGATGTAACAGAAGCCCTCGGTTTGTCTGTTGGAATATTGTGGATTTTGGGGTACTTTTAATGTATAAAAAGAAAATGTGGTTTTACTGTCTAGAGATGATTAGATTACTACAGTGTCTAACCTGATTATCTCCCAGTCAGAGGGGAGACATTGTACATCCTGTATGGGGGTCTTCATACACAATGTAGTTTTACTGTATGGAGATAATTAGGTTACCTACAGTGTCTAACCTGATTGTCTCCCAGTCAGAGGGGAGACATTGTGTGGGATTGTCCCGGATTGTGTGATTATTTCCATTGGTCTGTGTGTTTGTAACGCAGTTCTCAATCAGGTCCACGGGGAAGGGCCCCTTCTATGGAGACTAGTATATAAGGCCAAGGGTGGCACCAATAAATGTTGTTCTTCTTACCCTCAACTTGCAGCCTCGTCTCGTGTTGTAGGGAACAGCTATATCACTACTAGCTCTTGTAAGAGCTGCACAGCTACTGGAAATCACAACTCGGCTTGGAAGTCTTGGGAGCAGCTCTACAGCGCCACGCTGACCAGGGGAGAGGGACATCACCAACGGTTGATACCGTTCGGTGGCAAGCAGTGGGATGGTCCTTCTACACCAGTAGGCGTGCAGATCGAATAGAATGCCGATATGAGCAGCTAAAAGGGACGACCCTCAAGGATCTACTGGAAAGCCGTGGAGGGAGTGCCGGCAACCGACTGTCACGGCTGAGGATGGGGAAAACCCTCAGCCGTGCGGTATCAGAAGGCGGATGGTCAATGCCAGGCCAGGACAGGAATCAGGGAGCAGGTCACATCCTACACATCCCTAAATCTGACCCTGTCTCCTATCCGTATGAGCCAACCCTGAAGGGAGGAGGGCTCATACACCGGAACCTGATATTCCTGCTTGCCCTCAGGGTGGCCCTGGACTAGGAGCAGGGTAAGACGACCTGTTCCTCCTAGACACGGAGGGACAGGAGTCTCACTGGCCAAGCTACATAGAAAGGGGAACATGAACAGACATATGGCAATGACAGGTAAGTGAGACTAGTACCACACTTACCTGCCACCGACACACAACCTGGAACCCACGTGCAAGTGCTGCTGTCCAAACACAAAGGACACAGCACACAACAGACATCACACGGGAACCCAGGAAACCATATGCTGCAATAATAAATAGACCAAACAAACATCTTCTAAACACCATACATGAACTTATGACCACAAGGGTGGCCCCCACTGGCAGATGTAATTACACAGGAGGCTGCTCCAGCTAACCATGGCTGAAGTACCCCCCAGACTAGAGATATTCACTGAGGCTTTATAGGCCCAAGTAGCCACACCCAACAGACACACCCAGTGTTCACACACACAGAAGGGAATTAACCCTTCCAACACAAGGTAAGGGAAGACGGCCACTTAAAGGGGAAATACACACATAAACATACACTTCACCTGTTGCCGCGGGCAACGGCATGCGTGGCAATCATGTCCTGGGGATCAGCCATAGGGCTGAGACACTGCCACCACATGCACACAACACCACACGTTGCCACGGGCAACCAAGCAAAGGAAAGTGTCACAAAACACACCATAGGCCATGACACCGACCTAAGAGGTAGCTGATTGCGGAGTTACAGCAGCTGGATCGGAATTCTGCCATGGCTGAAACCCCTACCCCATCTGGAGATGAAACGGCTCGCATAGTGAGGGAGCGGTTGGCGATCTATGGGCCAAACCCCTCTGAGGAATGGATTGCACAGATTTTTGCCCAGGTAGCAGCGGAAGCTCGAGAACAGAGGTAATATGAGCTGCAACAAGTTATTGCCCAGCGACCTCCAGAGCCACCCCCAGTCACCCTTACTCCGGTCAGCACAGAAAAGCGGAAGGTGCCGTTTGCTGCATTTAAACAGTTCCGGGAGGCAGAGGGGGAGATCGACAGCTATTTGGCGGACTTTGAAAGGCAGTGTGTACTTCACCAGGTACCCCCAGAGGAATGGGTTACCATTCTATCCGGCCAGCTATCCGGGAGAGCAGCGGAAACCTTCCGGGCCATCCCAGAGGACGAGGTAAAACAATACCACCTTGTCAAACACACCTTACTTAAACTGTATGCCCTAACTCCTGAGGCATAGCGGCGGAAATTCGGAGATACCAAAAAACAGGGATGTGACACCCACATGGAATAGGCTAACAGAAGTCCTTCTGGGCAATGATTTGGGCCCCCTCACTTCTGACTACGTCCCCACCTCTACAGCAGCTGCACACCTCGTGACGACCAGGGCCCTAGCTAGAATGGAACGGACCAGTTCACCAGCTCCGGAGACCCAGATGCTTCAGTGTTCGGACTGGGGGCAGTTCTGAGCCAGGTGGGCCTTACCCACCTGTCGCCTACCTTAGTAGAAAGCTTCTTCCCCGAGAGGTCAGCTACGCGGTGGTGGAGAAGGAGTGCTTAGCCCTGGTGTGGGCCTTAAAGAAATTGACTCCATATTTATATGGACAGGAGTTCACACTTGTTACAGACCATAACCCGCTTGTGTGGCTAAACCGTGTTGCAGGGGACAATGGCCGGCTACTGAGATGGAATCTGGCACTCCAACCCTACAATTTTACCATCCAGTACCGGCATGGAAACAGAATGGCAACGCAGATGGGTTATCCCGGCAGACTGATCTCAACCCCACATAACAGAGACTGAACAGCCCCAAGTTGCCCTAAAAAAGGGTCAAACCGGGTCTGCCAGCGGGTTCCACTGAGTCATGTAACAGAAGCCCTCGGTTTGTCTGTTGGAATATTGTGGATTTTAGGGTACTTTTAATGTATAAAAAGAAAATTAGGTTTTACTGTCTGGAGATGATTGGGTTACCTACAGTGTCTAACCTGATTATCTCCTAGTCTGGGGAGAGACATTGTACGTCCTGTATGGGGGTCTTTATACACAATGTGGTTTTTCCTGTCTGGAGATAATTAGGTCACCTACAGTGTCTAACCTGATTATCTCCCAGTCAGGGGGAGACATTGTGTGGGACTGTCCTGGATTGTTTGATTATTTCCATTGGTCTGTGTGGTTGTCACGCAGTTCTCAATCAGGTCCACAGGGGAGGTCCCGTTCCATGGAGACTGCTATATAAGGCCAAGGGTGGCACCAATAAATGTTGTTCTTCTTACCCTCAACTCGCAGCCTCGTCTGGTGTTGTAGGGAACAGCTATATGGATTATACAGAAGATCGGCCCTTTAAGGGTCTGGTTCTGGTGGTTGATTATACAGGAGACTGTCCCTTTAAGGTTCTGGTGGTGGATTATACAGGAGACCGACCCATCAAGGCTCTGGTTCTGGTGGAGGATTATACAGGAGACCAGCCCTTTAAGGCTCTGGTTCTGGTGGTGGATTATACAGGAGACCGACCCATCAAGGCTCTGGTTCTGGTGGTGGATTATACAGCAGATTGTCCCTTTAAGTCTTTGGTTCTGGTGGTGGATTACACAGAAAAAAGTCCCTTTAAAGTTCTGGTTCTGATGGTGGATTATACAGGAGACAGGCCCTTTAAGGCTCTGGTTCTGGTGGTGGATTATACAGGAGACCGGCCCTTTAGTTCTGGTTGTGGACTATACAGGAGACCGGTCCTTTAAGGCTCTGGTTCTGGTGGTGGATTATACAGGAGACCGGTCCTTTAGGGCTCTGGTGGTGGATTGTACAGGAGACCGTCCCTTTAAGGGTCTGGTTCTGGTGGTGGATTATACAGGAGACCGGCCCGTTAAGGCTCTGGTTCTGGTGGTGGATTATACAAGAGACCGTCCCTTTTTTCGGCTCTGGTTCTGGTGGTGGATTATACAGGAGACCGGCCCTTTAAGTCTTTGGTTTTGGTGGTGGATTATACAGGAGACGGGCCTTTAAAGTTCTGGTTCTGGGGGTGGATTATACAGGAGACCGTCCATTTAAGGCTCTGGTTCTGGTGGTGGATTATACAGGAGATCGGCCCCTTTAAGGCTCTGGTTCTGGTGGTGGATTATACAGGAGATCGGCCCTTTAAAGCTCTGGTTCTGGTGGTGGATTATACAGGAGACCGGCCCTTTAAGGCTCTGGTTCTGGTGGTGGATTATACAGGAGATCGTCCCTTTAAGGCTTTGGTTCTGGTGGTGCATTATACAGCAGACCGTCCCTTTAAGGCTCTGGTTCTGGTGGTGGAGTATACAGGAGACCGGTCCTTTAAGGCTCTGGTTCTGGTGGTGTATTATACAGGAGACCGGTCCTTTAAGGCTCTGGTTCTGGTGGTGGATTTTACAGGAGACAGCCCTTTAAGGCTCTGGTTCTGGTGGTGGATTATACAGGAGATCGGCCCTTTAAGGCTCTGGTTCTGGTGGTTGATTATACAGGAGACTGTCCCTTTAAGGTTCTGGTTCTGGTGGTGGATTATACAGGAGATCGGCCCTTTAAGGCTCTGGTTCTGGTGGTGGATTATACAGGAGACCGGCCCTTTAAGGCTTTGGTTCTGGTGGTGGATTATACAGGAGACAGCCCTTTAAGGCTCTGGTTCTGGTGGTGGATTATACAGGAGACCGGCCCTTTAAGGCTTTGGTTCTGGTGGTGGATTATACAGGAGACCGGGCCTTTAAGGTTCTGGTTCTGGTGGTGGATTATACAGGAGATTGGCCCTTTAAGTCTTTGTTTCTGGTGGTGGATCATACAGGAGACTGACCCTTTAAGGCTTTGGTTGGGGCGTTGGATCGCTCAGGGGGCGGAGTCTCTGTGTAAATAATAACCGTGTACCTGGAGAACAGGATCATTATACAAACATAGAGTCCTCCTAGCAGCCAGCGCCACAGCCGAGTGCCTGAATCCTCCCACAGTAAGTGTCCCCCATAATCTGCTGTATTACATATAATCTGGGACAGACAGTGGATTATCTCCTCTATCTGTAATCTGCTGTATTACATATAATCTGGGGGCAGACAGTGGATTATCTCCTCCATCTGTAATCTGCTGTATTACATATAATCTGGGACAGACAGTGGATTATCTCCTCTATCTGTAATCTGCTGTATTACATATAATCTGGGGCAGACAGTGGATTATCTCCTCTCTCTGTAATCTGCTGTATTACATGTAATCTGGGGGCAGACAGTGGATTATCTCCTCCATCTGTTATCTGCTGTATTACATGTAATCTGGGGACAGACAGTGGATTATCTCCTCTATCTGTAATCTGCTATATTACATATAGAGTTGAGCGGACACCTGGATGTTCGGGTTCGAGAAGTTCGGCCGAACTTCCCGGAAATGTTCGGGTTCGGGATCCCGAACCCGAACCCCATTGAAGTCAATGGGGACCCGAACTTTTCGGCACTAAAAAGGCTGTAAAACAGCCCAGGAAAGGGCTAGAGGGCTGCAAAAGGCAGCAACATGTAGGTAAATCCCATGCAAACAAATGTGGATAGGGAAATGAATTAAAATAAAAATAAAATAAATAAAAATTAACCAATATCAATTGGAGAGAGGTCCCATAGCAGAGAATCTGGCTTCACGTCACCCACCACTGGAACAGTCCATTCTCAGATATTTAGGCCCCGGCACCCAGGCAGAGGAGAGAGGTCCCGTAACAGAGAATCTGTCTTCATGTCAGCAGAGAATCAGTCTGCATGTCATAGCAGAGAATCAGGCTTCACGTCACCCACCACTGCAACAGTCCATTGTCATATATTTAGGCCCAAGCACCCAGGCAGAGGAGAGAGGTCCCGTAACAGAGAATCTGTCTTCATGTCAGCAGAGAATCAGTCTGCATGTCATAGCAGAGAATCAGGCTTCACGTCAGCCACCACTGCAACAGTCCATTGGCATATATTTAGGCCCAGCACCCAGGCAGAGGAGAGAGGTCCCGTAACAGAGGATCTGGCTTCATGTCAGCAGAGAATTAGTCTGCATGTCATAGCAGAGAATCAGGCTTCACGTCAGCCACCACTGCAACAGTCCATTGTCATATATTTAGGCCCAGCACCCAGGCAGAGGAGAGAGGTCCCGTAACAGAGAATCTGGCTTCATGTCAGCAGAGAATCAGTCTGCATGTCATAGCAGAGAATCAGGCTTCACGTCACCCACCAATGCAACAGTCCATTGGCATATATTTAGGCCCAGGTACCCAGCCAGAGGAGAGAGGTCCCGTAACAGAGAATCTGGCTTCATGTCAGCAGAGAATCAGTCTGCATGTCATAGCAGAGAATCAGGCTTCACGTCACCCAACATTGGAACAGTGTCACGGACGGTGTACAGGAAACAAGGCAAAGCAACATGTATAAACGACTCGCTGGATCCAAAAACTAAGGAACCAAGGGAGACCCCTGCAGAAGACCTGGCACTTTCCCTGGCTGCTCAGCCTATGCAAAGATCCGAATGGTGGAGGTTTGCATATCCACGAACCTTGACTATAAAGCCCTGAGCACCCTACAATAGTGAGGGGACACGACCACCGGCTCCCTACACAAGATACGGAGGGAGTCAGGGTCACCTGGGATCCAGCAAACAGAAAATAACAGATAAAGGTACAACACTTAGCTTTGAAGCAAACAGGAGGACAGAGTCAGCGTGCACACACACTCCAGGAAGTAGTATAAGCCGCCCAGAAAAGCCTTCTGGGGAAGAATTTAAAGGGAAGCAATTAGTCCAACACATGACAGCTGAGAGAGGCTAACGAGAGGAGGAGCTGAATACCACAACACAGAAACTCAAGGAGGAGGTTCTGAAAGGCCTCTGTCAGAGCTTCTCAGCTGTCTGGTTGTGACAGTACCCCTCCCTCTACGAGTGGACTCCGGACACTCAGAACCCACCTTCTCAGGATGGGACCTATGGAAAGCCCTGATGAGACGAGAGGCCTTAATGTCCGTCACTGGGACCCACATCCTCTCCTCAGGACCATACCCCTCCCACTGAACAAGGTACTGAAGAGAACCGCGGACAAGACGAGAATCCACAATCCTAGAGACCTGAAATTCAAGATTCCCATCAACCATAATCGGAGGAGGAGGCAAAGGCGAGGGTACAATGGGTTGAACATAAGGTTTCAATAAGGACTTATGAAAAACATTATGGATCTTCCAAGTCTGAGGAAGATCAAGACGGTATGCAACAGGATTGATGACAGACAGGATTTTGTAAGGCCCAATAAACCTAGGACCCAACTTCCAGGAGGGAACCTTCAATTTGATATTCTTGGTAGACAACCACACCAGATCACCAACATTCAGGTCCGGACCAAGCACACGTCTCTTATCAGCCACACGCTTATATCTCTCACTCATGCTCTTTAGATTATCTTGAATCTTTTGCCAAATAGATGACAAAGACGAGGAGAATCTGTCCTCATCAGGTAAACCAGAAGACCCCTCTCCCGAGAAAGTCCCAAACTGTGGATGAAACCCATATGCACCAAAAAATGGTGACTTATCAGAGGACTCCTGACGACGGTTATTTAAAGCAAACTCAGCAAGGGACAAAAAAGAACACCAATCCTCTTGATTCTCCGCCACAAAACAACGCAGATATGTCTCCAGATTCTGATTGACGCGCTCTGTCTGGCCATTCGACTGCGGGTGGAAAGCAGAAGAGAATGACAACCGAACCCCCAAGCGAGAACAGAAAGCCTTCCAGAATCTGGAAACAAACTGCGTGCCCCTATCAGAGACTATGTCTGAAGGAATACCGTGCAATTTGACAATGTGATCAACAAATGCCTGCGCCAGCGTCTTAGCATTGGGCAAACCAGGAAAAGGGATGAAATGCACCATTTTGCTAAAACGGTCCACCACCACCAGAATCACAGTCTTCCCCGAGGAACGAGGCAGGTCCGTTATGAAGTCCATGGACAGATGTGTCCAAGGACGGGAAGGAATGGGTAAGGGAAGGAGAGGACCTGATGGCCGTGAATGAGGGACTTTGGCACGAGCGCAAGTCTCGCAGGCTGCCACAAAACCCTCAACCGACTTACGAAGCGCAGGCCACCAGAATCTCCGAGCGATGAGATCCAGTGTGGCTCTTACCCCCGGGTGCCCAGCAAGGACCGTATCGTGGTGTTCTTTAAAAATCTTGTGTCTTAAAGCGAGAGGCACAAACAACCTCCCAGGAGGACAAAGATCAGGAGCCTCTGACTGGGCTGCCTGCACCTCTGCCTCCAATTCAGGAAAAAGAGCAGAGACCACCACACCTTCAGCCAAAATGGGACCCGGGTCTTCAAAATTCCCGCCTCCCGGAAAACAACGTGACAGGGCATCTGCCTTCACATTCTTAACTCCAGGGCGGAACGTGACAACAAAATTAAACCTAGAAAAGAACAACGACCATCTGGCCTGTCTCGGGTTCAGACGCTTGGCTGACTCCAAGTAGGCCAGATTTTTATGGTCAGTAAATACGGTAATAGGGTGTCTGGCTCCCTCTAGCCAATGGCGCCATTCCTCAAAAGCCAACTTGATGGCCAACAATTCCCTATCTCCCACATCGTAATTTCTCTCTGCGGAGGAGAGTTTTCTTGAGAAAAAGGCACACGGTCGCCATTTGGCAGGAGAGGAACCCTGAGACAAGACCGCCCCCACACCCACCTCAGAAGCATCAACCTCAACTATGAAGGGTAAAGAAACATCAGGTTGCACCAAGATGGGAGCGGAAGCAAAACTCTCCTTGATATCAGAAAAAGCCTTACGCGCCTCTACTGACCAAGAAGAAAAATCTACCCCCTTTCTGGTCATATCAGTGAGTGGTTTAACAATAGAAGAATAATTCAAAATGAACTTCCTGTAATAATTGGCAAAGCCCAAAAAACGCATCAGTGCCTTTTGATTCTCAGGAAGCTCCCACTCAAGCACAGCGCGGACCTTCTCGGGGTCCATGCGAAAACCAGAAGCGGAGAGAAGAAACCCCAGAAATTGAATTTCTGGAACCGCAAACACACATTTTTCCAGTTTCGCATATAATTTATTCTCCCGCAGGATGAGCAAGACCTGACGTAAATGTTCCTTATGAGTTTTGAAATCGGGAGAAAAAATCTAAATGTCATCCAAATACACCAATACAAATTTTCCCATCAAATGATAAAAAATGCTGTTCACAAAATGCTGAAAAACGGCTGGGGCATTCATCAAACCAAAAGGCATAACCAAATTTTCAAAATGGCCCTCAGGGGTATTGAAGGCCGTCTTCCATTCGTTCCCTTCTCTGACCCTGACCAGGTTGTATGCCCCTCTTAAATCTAATTTGGAAAAGACTTTAGCCCCAACAACCTGGTTAAATAGGTCCGGGATCAGAGGAAGCGGATAAGGGTCACGAATTGTGATATTGTTCAGCTCCCTGAAATCCAGACAAGGTCTTAAAGAACCATCTTTTTTCTTAACAAAGAAAAAACCAGCGGCAACAGGTGACTTCGAGGGTCGTATGTGTCCTTTTCTCAGACTCTCAGAGATATAAGCACGCATAGCGATCCTCTCAGGTTGGGAAAGATTGTATAAACGAGATTTAGGCAGCTTGGCGTCTGGGATGAGATTAATAGGGCAATCGTACTCCCTGTGCGGGGGCAAATCCTGAACTCCACTCTCAGAGAAGACATCCGAAAATTCAGAGAGAAAAGATGGTACAGTCTTAGTAGCAACCTCAGAAACAGATGTCATGAGGCAATTCTCTCTGCAAAAGTCACTCCAACCATTTATTTGCCTCGCTTGCCAATCAATGGTGGGGTTATGCTTAGTGAGCCAGGGCAGCCCCAACACCAGAGGGGTGGGTAAACCGCTAAGGACAAAACATGACACATCCTCAACATGAGCATCACTCACAATTAAACGGATATTGTGAACTATGCCCTTTAATGATTTTTGAGAAAGTGGAGCGGAATCGATAGCAAAAACAGGAATATCCTTTCCCAAAGTGCGCACCTGGAAACCATGAGTTATCGCAAATTGATTATCAATGAGATTAACCGCTGCTCCACTATCCACAAAAATCTCACAAAAAATGTTCTTGCTCTCTAGCGCCACCCTAGCCGGCAGGACAAAACGGGAACTACAAGCAAATGGAAAACCTTCAATTTCCGCCTCAACCCTGCCAATAGTAACAGACGGAACATTTTTAAAAGATTTTTTCCTGTTTGTTTCTTTATTACTCCCAGAAAACTGCCTGAATCTCCTAGAGGGACAAATATTTGCCAAATGATTTATACCTCCACAACAAAAACAAACCCTCCCATGCGGGCTGAATCTTCTATTGTCAGAAGCAATCAACCCCAGCTGCATGGGCTCCTGCTCAGAAGGGGCTGACGGTGACTGAGACCCCTGCGCACAGAACGGGACCGCTGCACTGTCCTGGGACTGCGTATGACAGGAAGGAGAGATCTCTCCTCTCTCTCTAAGACGCCTGTCAATACGAACGGCCTGAGACATAGCAGAGTCCAAAGAAATTGGCCTCTCATGAAAGGCAAATGCATCTTTCAATCCCTCTGAAAGACCATGGCAAAATTGACTTCGGAGCGCAGCATCATTCCAACCAGTATCAACTGCCCATCTCCGAAATTCTGAGCAGTATATTTCTGTGGATTGTTTACCCTGGCATAATAGACGTAGTCTAGACTCAGCCAGAGCAATACGATCCGGATCATCATATATCTGACCCAGGGCTAAAAAGAATTCATCCACTGAACGGAGAGGCCGTGCCCCCTCCGGCAGCGAAAAGGCCCAGGACTGAGCGTTACCTCTGAGCAGCGATATAATGATCCCCACCCTCCGTTCCTCATCACCAGAGGAGTGGGGAAGAAGGCGAAAATGGAGTTTGCAAGCCTCTCTAAAACGCACAAAATTCTCACTACCCCCGGAGAACGTATCCGGGAGCGAGATCTTAGGCTCAGAACAAACTCCATGAACGCAAGCTGAACCGGTCACTTGAAGCTGAGAAAAAGTCTTACGGAGATCAGCTACCTCCAATGAAAGACCCTGGAAGCGTTCAGCCAAAAGTGAAACCGGATCCATGCTTGAGACGGTTATGGCGGCTTATAATGTCACGGACGGTGTACAGGAAACAAGGCAAAGCAACATGTATAAACGACTCGCTGGATCCAAAAACTAAGGAACCAAGGGAGACCCCTGCAGAAGACCTGGCACTTTCCCTGGCTGCTCAGCCTATGCAAAGATCCGAATGGTGGAGGTTTGCATATCCACGAACCTTGACTATAAAGCCCTGAGCACCCTACAATAGTGAGGGGACACGACCACCGGCTCCCTACACAAGATACGGAGGGAGTCAGGGTCACCTGGGATCCAGCAAACAGAAAATAACAGATAAAGGTACAACACTTAGCTTTGAAGCAAACAGGAGGACAGAGTCAGCGTGCACACACACTCCAGGAAGTAGTATAAGCCGCCCAGAAAAGCATTCTGGGGAAGAATTTAAAGGGAAGCAATTAGTCCAACACATGACAGCTGAGAGAGGCTAACGAGAGGAGGAGCTGAATACCACAACACAGAAACTCAAGGAGGAGGTTCTGAAAGGCCTCTGTCAGAGCTTCTCAGCTGTCTGGTTGTGACAAACAGTCCATTGGCATATATTTAGGCCCCGGCACCCAGACAGAGGAGAGGTTCATTCAACTTTGGGTAGCCTCGCAATATAATGGTAAAATGAAAATAAAAATAGGATTGAATGAGGAAGTGCCCTGGAGTACAATAATATATGGTTAAGGGGAGGTAGTTAATGTTTAATCTGCACAAGGGACAGACAGGTCCTGTGGGATCCATGCCTGGTTCATTTTTATGAAGGTCAGCTTGTCCACATTGGCTGTAGACAGGCGGCTGCGTTTGTCTGTAATGACGCCTCCTGCCGTGCTTAATACACGTTCAGACAAAAAGCTGTCCGCCGGGCAGGCCAGCACCTCCAAGGCATAAAAGGCTAGCTCTGGCCACGTGGACAATTTAGAGACCCAGAAGTTGAATGGGGCCGAACCATCAGTCAGTACGTGGAGGGGTGTGCACATGTACTGTTCCACCATGTTAGTGAAATGTTGCCTCCTGCTAACACGTTGCGTATCAGGTGGTGGTGCAGTTAGCTGTGGTGTGTTGACAAAACTTTTCCACATCTCTGCCATGCTAACCCTGCCCTCAGAGGAGCTGGCCGTGACACAGCTGCCTTGGCGACCTCTTGCTCCTCCTCTGCCTTGGCCTTGGGCTTCCACTTGTTCCCCTGTGACATTTGGGAATGCTCTCAGTAGCGCGTCTACCAACGTGCGCTTGTACTCGCGCATCTTCCTATCACGCTCCAGTGCAGGAAGTAAGGTGGGCACATATGTCTTTGTACCGTGGGTGCCACCCCGCTGTGACCATGCTTCATCCTCATCCTCCTCCACCTCCTCCTCATCCTCGTCCTCCTTGTCCTCCAGTAGTGGGCCCTGGCTGGCCACATTTGTACCTGGCCTCTGCTGTTGCAAAAAACCTCCCTCTGAGTCACTTCGAAGAGACTGGCCTGAAAGTGCTAAAAATGACCCCTCTTCCTCCTCCTCCTCCTCCTCCTGGGCCACCTCCTCTTCCATCATCGCCCTAAGTGTTTTCTCAAGGAGACATAGAAGTGGTATTGTAACGCTGATAACGGCGTCATCGCCACTGGCCATGTTAGTGGAGTACTCAAAACAGCGCAACAGGGCACACAGGTCTCGCATGGAGGCCCAGTCATTGGTGGTGAAGTGGTGCTGTTCTGTAGTGCGACTGACCCGTGCGTGCTGCAGCTGAAACTCCACTATGGCCTGCTGCTGCTCGCACAGTCTGTCCAGCATGTGCAAGGTGAAGTTCCACCTGGTGGGCACGTCGCATATGAGGCGGTGAGCGGGAAGGCCGAAGTTACGCTGTAGCGCAGACAGGCGAGCAGCGGCAGGATGTGAACGCCGGAAGCGCGAACAGACGGCCCGCACTTTATGCAGCAGCTCTGACATGTCGGGGTAGTTGTGAATGAACTTCTGCACCACCAAATTCAGCACATGCGCCAAGCAAGGGATGTGCGTCAAACCGGCTAGTCCCAGAGCTGCAACGAGATTTCGCCCATTATCGCACACCACAAGGCCGGGCTTGAGGCTCACCGGCAGCAACCACTCGTCGGTCTGTTGTTCTATACCCGCCACAACTCCTGTGCGGTGTGGGGCCTGTCCCCCAAACATATGAGTTTCAGAATGGCCTGCTGACGTTTACCCCGGGCTGTGCTGAAGTTGGTGGTGAAGGTGTGTAGCTGACTGGATGAGCAGGTGGAAGAAGAGGAGGAGGAAGCCGAGTAGGAGGAGGTGGCAACAGGAGGCAAAGAATGTTGCCCTGTGATCCTTGGCGGCGGAAGGACGTGCGCCAAACAGCTCTCCGCCTGGGGCCCAGCTGCCACTACATTTACCCAGTGTGCAGTTAGGGAGATATAGCGCCCCTGGCCGTGCTTACTGGTCCACGTATCTGTGGTTAGGTGGACCTTGCCACAGATGGCGTTGCGCAGTGCACACTTGATTTTATCGGATACTTGGTTGTGCAGGGAAGGCACGGCTCTCTTGGAGAAGTAGTGCCGGCTGGGAACAACATACTGTGGGACAGCAAGCGACATGAGCCTGTTTGAAGCTGTCTGTGTCCACCAGCCTAAATGACAGCATTTCATAGGCCAGTAGTTTAGAAATGCTGGCATTCAGGGCCAGGGATCGAGGGTGGCTAGGTGGGAATTTACGCTTTCTCTCAAATGTTTGTGAGATGGAGAGCTGAACGCTGCCGTGTGACATGGTTGAGACGCTTGGTGACGGAGGTGGTGGTGGTGTTGGTGGTACATCCCCTGTTTGCTGGGCGGCAGGTGCCAACGTTCCTCCAGAGGCGGAGGAAGAGGCCGAGGCGGCAGCAGCAGAAGAGGCCGAGGCGGCAGCAGCAGAAGAGGTAGCAGGGGGAGCCTGAGTGACTTCCTTGGTTTTAAGGTGTTTACTCCACTGCAGTTCATGCTTTGCATGCAGGTGCCTGGTCGTGCAGGTTGTGCTCAGGTTCAGAACGTTAATGCCTCGCTTCAGGCTCTGATGGCACAGCGTGCAAACCACTCTGGTCTTGTCGTCAGCACATTGTTTGAATAAGTGCCATGCCAGGGAACTCCTTGAAGCTGCCTTTGGGGTGCTCGGTCCCAGATGGCGGCGGTCAGTAGCAGGCGGAGTCTCTTGGCGGCGGGTGTTCTGCTTTTGCCCACTGCTCCCTCTTTTGCTACGCTGTTGGCTCGGTCTCACCACTGCCTCTTCCTCCGAACTGTGAAAGTCAGTGGCACGACCTTCATTCCATGTGGGGTCTAGGACCTCATTGTCCCCTGCATCGTCTTCCACCCAGTCTTGATCCCTGACCTCCTGTTCAGTCTGCACACTGCAGAAAGACGCAGCAGTTGGCACCTGTGTTTCGTCATCATCAGAGACATGCTGAGGTGGTATTCCCATGTCCTCATCATCAGGAAACATAAGTGGTTGTGCGTCAGTGCATTCTATGTCTTTCACCGCTGGGGAAGGGCTGGGTGGATGCCCTTGGGAAACCCTGCCAGCGGAGTCTTCAAACAGCATAAGAGACTGCTGCATAACTTGAGGCTCAGACAGTTTCCCTGGTATGCATGGGGGTGATGTGACAGACTGATGGGGTTGGTTTTCAGGCGCCATCTGTGCGCTTTCTGCAGAAGACTGGGTGGGAGATAATGTGAACGTGCTGGATCCACTGTCGGCCACCCAATTGACTAATGCCTGTACCTGCTCAGGCCTTACCATCCTTAGAACCGGCATTGGGCCCCACCAATATCGCTGTAAATTCTGGAGGCTACTGGGACCTGAGGTAGTTGGTACACTAGGACGTGTGGATGTGGCAGAACGGCCACGTCCTCTCCCAGCACCAGAGGGTCCACTAACAACACCACGACCATGTCCACCTCCGCGTCCCTTACTAGATGTTTTCCTCATTGTTATCGTTCACCACAACAACAAAAATATTATTTGGCCCAATGTATTGAATTCAAATTCAGGCCTTTTTTTACAGACACCTAACACTATCTGGCTATCTATTTAAGTACCGTATTACACTAATACAGGCACAGCAGTAACCACAGATTTAGGCTACTTTCACACTAGCGTTCGGGCGGATCCGTTCTGAACGGATCCGCTCATAATAATGCAGACGGAGGCTCCGTTCAGAACGGATCCGTCTGCATTATATTAGCAAAAAAAAGCTAAGTGTGAAAATAGCCTGGGACGGATCCGTCCAGACTTTCAATGTAAAGTCAATGGGGGACGGATCCGCTTGAAGATTGAGCCACATTGTGGCATCTTCAAACGGATCCGTCCCCATTGACTTACATTGAAAGTCTGGACGGATCCGCACGGATCCGCACGCCTCCGAACGGCCAGGCGGACACCCGAACGCTGCAAGCAGCGTTCAGCTGTCCGCCTGTCCGTGCGGAGGCGAGCGGAGCGGAGGCTGAACGCCGCCAGACTGATGCAGTCTGAGCGGATCCGCCTCCATTCAGACTGCATCAGGGCTGGACGGCTGCGTTCGGGTCCGCTCGTGAGCTCCTTCAAACGGAGCTCACGAACGGAAACCCGAACGCTAGTGTGAAAGTAGCCTTAGCTGGATATAAATTTGAGGCCTAGTATTTAGGCGCTGGGTGACCGGTATGGATTTACTAACAGAATTAGACTTGGAAATGCACAGTAGCGTGTGTGTGAAGTTATTGAGAATGACCCTATGTGCACCTTCAATATGATCTACCCTTTTAGGGATAGATTTAAAATAGCTCTGATATAGCAGAAACCACTAAATTAGGAAATTGCTAAATTGTGAATTGTATTTCAACCCAGAACAAAAACTGTGCTTTGACGGACACTAAATAACTTGACCAGCCACAACAGTACAGCAGTAACGACAGATTTAGCTGGATATAAATTTGAGGCCTAGTATTTAGGCGCTGGGTGACAGGTATAGGTTTAATGACAGAATTCGACTTGGAAATGCACAGTAGCGTGTGTGTGAAGTTATTCAGAATGACCCTATGTGCACCTTGAATCTTATATACCCTTTTAGGGATAGATTTAAAATAGCTCTGATATAGCAGAAACCACTAAATTAGGAAATTGCTAAATTGGGAATTGTATTTCAACCCAGAACAAAAACTGTGCTTTGACGGACACTAAATAACTTGCCCAGCCAGAACAGTACAGCAGTAACGACAGATTTAGCTGGATATAAATTTGAGGCCTAGTATTTAGGCGCTGGGTGACAGGTATGGGTTTACTGAAAGAATTAGACTGGGATATGGCCAAAAAATAACCACACTATTGATGGTTAAATGCACTTGGTGTGACAGCTTGACCAACCACACTACTGAGGGTTAAATGCACTTGGTGACAGGCGCAGCTTGCCCCTGATGTAGTATATGGCCAAAAAATAAACAGACTATTGCTGGTTAAATGCACTTGGTGTGACAGCTTCACCCTGATGTAGGCTTTAGCCAAAAAACAACCACACCATTGAGGGTTAAATGCACTTGGTGACGGGCGCAGCTTGCCCCTGATGTAGTATATGGCCAAAAAATAAACAGACTATTGCTGGTTAAATGCACTTGGTGTGACAGCTTCACCCTGATGTAGGCTTTAGCCAAAAAACAACCACACCATTGAGGGTTAAATGCACTTGGTGGCAGCTTGTGCTGGCGCAACACAAGACACAAAATGGCCGCCGATCACCCCAGAAAAAAGTGACTGAAAAACGCTCTGGGCAGCCTAAAAACAGTGAGCAATTCAATAGCAGCAGTTCAATCATCCACAGCTGCAGATCGATCACTGGATGGAGTCTTTTGGAGGAGTTAATCAGCCTAATCTCGCCCTAACGTCGCAGCTGCAACCTCTCCCTACGCTAATCAGAGCAGAGTGACGGGCGGCTCAATGTGACTCCAGCTTAAATAGAGGCTGTGTCACATGGTGCTCTGGCCAATCACAGCCATGCCAATAGTAGGCATGGCTGTGACGGCCTCTTGGGGCAAGTAGTATGACGCTTGTTGATTGGCTGCTTTGCAGCCTTTCAAAAAGCGCCAAGAAAGCGACGAACACCGAACCCGAACCCGGACTTTTACGAAAATGTCCGGGTTCGGGTCCGTGTCACGGACACCCCAAAATTCGGTACGAACCCGAACTATACAGTTCGGGTTCGCTCATCCCTAATTACATATAATCTGGAGGCAGACAGTGGATTATTTCCTCTATCTGTAATCTGGTAGGAGGCAGTGGGTTTATCAGGGTGATAGGAGGGGTTGTGGGTTAATTAGGGTGATGGTAGTTGGAGATGGGATGATGCAGGTGATGCATAAGGGACGGTGGGTAGATCAGGGTGATGTTAGGGGACGGTGGATAGATCCGAGTGATGGTAGGGGGCGGTGGGTACATCCGGGTGATGGTAGGGGCGGTTGGTAGATCAGGGTGATAGTATGGGCAGTGGGTTGATGAGGGTAATAGTAGGGGACGGTGGGTAGCTGGGGGTGATGGTTGGGGCAGTGGGCAGATCAGGCTGATGGTTGGGGCGGTGGGCAGATCAGGGTGATGGTGGGGGGTGGTGGGTTGATGCTAAGGGGCAGTGGGTAGATCAAGGTGATAGGGGGAGGCAGTGAGTTGATAGTAGGGACGGTGGGTTGATCAGGGTGATGGTAGGGGGTGCTGGGTTGATTAGGGTGATGGTAGGGGGCGGTGGGTTGATCAGGGTGATGGTAGGGGGTGGTGGGTTGATAGGGGTGATGGTAGGGGCGGTGGGTTAATGGGGTGATGGTTGGGGGCGGTGGGTTGCTGGGGTGATGGTGGGGGGGCAGATC
Source organism: Bufo gargarizans (assembly GCF_014858855.1). NCBI lineage: Eukaryota > Metazoa > Chordata > Amphibia > Anura > Bufonidae > Bufo > Bufo gargarizans. Next base: position 156,287 of record NW_025334103.1, read on the forward strand.
TGGGTAATGGTATGGGGTGGTGGGTTGTTGAGGGAGATGGTAGGAGCGGTAGGTTGATGGGGTGTTGGTAGGGGGTGGTGGGCAGATCAGGGTGATGGTTGGGGGCGGTTGGTAGATCAAGATGATAGGAGGGGCAGTGGGTTGCTGGTTGGGGCTGGTGGGTTGATGGGGGTGATGGTTGGGGGCTGTGGGTTGTTAGGGGTGATGTTAGGGGGTGGTGGGTTGCTGGGGGTTATGGTAGGGGAGTTAGGTTGATGGGGTGATGGTAGGGGGCGGTGGGCAGATCAAGGTGTTTGGGGGTGGTTGGTAGATCAAGGTGGCAGGAGGGGGCAGTGTGTTGATGCTAGGGGTTGTGGGTTGATGGGAGTAATGGTAGGAGGCGTTGGGCAGATCAGGGTGATGGTAGGGGGCAGTAGGGTGATGGTTGGGGGCGGTGGGTAGATCAGGGTGATAGTGGGGGGCGGTGGGATGATGGGGTGATGGTAGGGGGCGGTGTGATCATGGGGTTGATGATATGGGGTGGTGGGCGGATCAGAATGATGGTAGGGTGCGGTGGGTAGATTAAGGTGATGTTTGGGGGCAGTGGGTTGCTGGGGGTGATGGTAGAGGGTGGTAGGTTAATGGGGGTGATGGTTGGGGGAGGTGGGTTGCTGGGGATGATGGTAGGGGGCGGTGGGTTAATGGGGTGATGGTTGGGGGCAGTGGTTTGATGGTGGTGATGGTAGGGGGCGGAGGGTTAATGGTAGGTGATGGTAAGGGGCGGTGGGTTGCTGAGGGTGATGGTAGGGGGCGGTGGGTTGATTATGGTGATGGTTGGGGGCGGTGGGTTGATTATGGTGATGGTTGGGGGCGGTGGGTTGAAGGGGGTGATGGTAAGTTAGGGTAAGAAGTAGTAGTGGCTACACTTGGTGAGTGGATATGTATAGGTGCTTACTCCACAACCCACCCCAGGTTTTAGCAAGAAGATTAAACTGTTGTGTATAGATGGAGGGCACACAAAATATTTGGGGCAATGTGGACTGAACAATAAATATTTATTAATATATATAAAACCTATTTATACATAGATAGATAAAAAGTCAGCAATCCATACATTAAGGGATAAATATTAAAACCAGAGTCATATATCTGCAGAATAAATATGATACTTCAATAGTTGGTCAATGTCAAATAATTGCACTTGGTTCTAAGTGAACAGATCGTTCATATGAAGCAGCGTATCTGTAAAGACAATGTCCAGCTCAGCAGATCCACACCCTTCAAGATCTCAAATGAAAGCCCCTGTTTTCCTCACAATTTTACCAGCACTCCGTGGTTCACTTTTCACACCCAAACTTGTTATAATGCGGACACATACACACGCGTATCTTTTGTGTACAAACCGGATTCCAAAAAAGTTGGGACACTATACAAATCGTGAATAAAAACTGAATGCAATGATGTGGAGATGGCAAATGTCAATATTTTATTCAGAATAGAACCTAAATCACAGAACAAAAGTTTAAACTGAGAAAATGTACCATTTTAAGGGAAAAATATGTTGAATCAGAATTTCATGGTGTCAACAAATCCCCAAAAAGTTGGGACAAGGCCATTTTCACCCCTGTGTGGCATCTCCCCTTCTTCTTACAACACTCAGCAGACGTCTGGGGACCGAGGAGACCAGTTTCTCCAGTGTAGAAATAGGAATGCTCTCCCATTCTTGTCTAATACAGGCCTCTAACTGTCCCATCGTCTTGGGCCTTCTTTGTTGCACCTTCCTCTTTATGATGCGCCAAATGTTCTCTATAGGTGAAAGATCTGGACTGCAGACCGGCCATTTCAGTACCCGGATCCTTCTCCTACGCAGCCATGATGTTGTGATTGATGCAGAATGTGGTCTGGCATTATCTTGTAGAAAAATGCAGGGTCTTCCCTGAAAGAGATGACGTCTGGATGGGAGCAGATGTTGTTCTAGAACCTGAATATATTTTTCTGCATTGATGGTGTGTCACGGCTGAGGATGGGGGAAACCCTCAGCCGTGAGATGCCAGGTGTTGAAGTGGCAACTCGGCCATGAGGCCACAGGATAGGGAGCAGGTCACCTCCTACAGCATCCCTACCCTGACCCTAACTCCTAACCTGCATGGGCCGACCTTTAGGGTAGGAGGGCCCATGCGCAGGAACCTCGGAGCCCTATCTTACCCTCCGCAGATCCCTGCGCTAGGAGCTGGGTGAGACGACCTACTCCTCCTTGACACGGAGGAGCAGGAGCCTCAATGGCCAAGCTGTTGGGAAGAAGGGGACAGAAACAGCAACACGGAAATGGCAGGCGAACAGAAGTTCACCAACCTGCCACAGCCCTGCTGACTGGATCCCCAAACAGACAGGGACCCAGAACCGTATGCTGCACAAACATGTGAAAGTCCCAACAGACAAACTAGCTACAACACACACAGAAAGACATAGGCATACATAAAACCTTAACTTAAATCTTATGACCACAGTGGTGGCTCTCACAGGCAGATGGAAAAACACAGGCGGCTGCTCCAGCTAGCAAGGCTGCAGCAACCTACTGAGCCCTGCCACAGAGAGAGGTTATATAGGCCCAAAGGCCACACCCACCGGTCAACCACACCCAGTGACATCAGACACACTGGGAAGGAAGTTAACCCTTCCAGTACACAGAAGGGAAAACACACATATAAGGGAAGTGCACACAATACATGAAACACAGTGCACACCACACACACACCTAACAAAAGGGAGTCAGGTGAGACCGCATGCCACTGCAGCACGCTGCCTAGCCACGCTCAGACTGCTGCTGCACATACACATGAGACAATGGGTTGCCTGCGGCAACCACAAGTTAGGCCACACGCCAGTGGCCCTCACCTGTGGTTTTAACCTACACGAAACCGCAGGCAACCGCATGCGGATAGAGAGTCACGGTCATAGCCATGGCCGTGACATGGTGCCTTTCCAGACATGCAAGCTGCCCATGCCACACGCACTCATGCAACCCCATACCATCAGAGATGCAGGCTTCTGAACTGAGCGTTGATAACAACTTGGGTTGTCCTTGTCCTCTTTGGTCCGGATGACATGGCGTCCCAGATTTCCAAAAAGAACTTTGAATCGTGACTCGTCTGACCACAGAACAGTCTTCCATTTTGCCACACTCCATTTTAAATGATCCCTGGCCCAGTGAAAACGCCTGAGCTTGTGGATCTTGCTTAGAAATGGCTTCTTCTTTGCACTGTAGAGTTTCAGCTGGCAACGGCGGATGGCACGGTGGATTGTGTTCCCTGACAATGGTTTCTGGAAGTATTCCTGAGCCCATTCTGTGATTTCCTTGACTTCAAGGATGGAAGATTTCTCCTCAGGCTATATTCACTAAGCCCCTTCCTTATCAATAACCACTCTGACACCTTCTTGCTTGGTAAAATGACCATTACGGCCAACTTTATTGTACACACAAATAACATAATAATAACAATAATCACTTTAATACATCCATCAACATTATGAACCACTGTACCGTAACAAGGATCCTGGAGGGCAACACAACCAAGCGGTATCTTCCGTAACCATCTCTCCTTATACTTCAAGATTACCCTTGGCCGCACTCACCGACCCAAGGGCACCAAATCCTTGAAGTATCCAAGTATCTCCTCCTGTAGACCTTCTAGCCCAACAGGAGCCCCATCCTCGGTATTCACCAACCACATGAGATACAGGCTCCAACATGTCCTGCATCTCTTAAAACCATTGTATTGCTCCCCCAGGATCTCATATAAATCAGCCCCAAAAAATCCACCACCACGCCTACCCCTATTCACCAAATTAAGGGTGGGAGGGCGGGAAACACTCTCCCTTGCACTGACGCCTGCATGCCAAACCACTCCCCCTTTCCTATATACTGCCCGCGAAACCTCACTCCTCCCCCAAACCAACTTCCAAACCTTAACCCCTTCCTAGCCTGAGTACTTCCACCCAAGTCAAAGCGCACTCCGCTATATCTGCGCCACGCTCCATTGCTGTTATGACTTCAAGGATGGAAGATTTCTCCTCAGGCTATATTCACTAAGCCCCTTCCTTACCAATAAACACTCTGACACCTTCTTGCTTGGTAAAATGACCATTACAGCCAACTTTATTGTACACACAAATAACATAATAATAACAATAATCACTTTAATACATCCATCAACATTATGAACCACTGTACCGTAACAAGGGTCCTGGAGGGCAACACAACCAAGCGGTATCTTCCGTAATCATCTCTCCTTATACTTCAAGATTACCCTTGGCCGCACTCACCGACCCAAGGGCACCAAATCCTTGAAGTATCCAAGTATCTCCTCCTGTAGACCTTCTAGCCCAACAGGAGCCCCATCCTCGGTATTCACCAACCACATGAGATATAGGCTCCAACATGTCCTGCATCTCTTAAAACCATTGTATTGCTCCCCCAGGATCTCATATAAATCAGCCACCAGAAGACCACCGGTGACACCTCACCTGTGGGCGTCCTGCCACACCCTAAGGGCCGTCTCTAATCCCTCCTGGATACCCAAGGCCCACATATCAATACCCACATCATTAAGATGCATGCCATCAGATCTCAAGAATTGAGGCGGCGCCGCCTCCAATTCCCGATGACGTACCACCACACCACCATGCCTGCGCACAAAACGCCCCACCTCCTTGTTTAACTTAGCCCAAGCTTTATTAATTCGGTCAACCGACCATGCAAAACGCCAACTACTCCTCGCCACCACCTCCGACCACACCAACAACAAGTCCGGAAAATCCGACACCAACCGCAACACGTCCAACTTGATGTCCCATATCACATCCCGCGAACGACGGACCCCCAAGTCATTACCACCCGCATGCAAAACCAAAATGTCAGGCGCGCGGTCCAACAAGACGTTCGTACGGATTTCAGGCAAAACCCGCCCCCAAAAAAGCCCCCTTACACCAATCCACCGGACTTGCAGTTCCTCCGTCGAAAAACCCAACTGACGGCCGTTCCGCCGAACATCAGCTCGCAAAGCCCCCCAGTAGACATACGAATGCCCAAAAATCCACGCAAGACAAGGAGCTGCCCCTGCAACAAAACAAATAAAGTCAAAATCAAACAACCATCACTGCCAAGCCCGCTCCCCACAAATGGATCCCACAAACAACACTCCCCAACCCACTACAAGAGATGAGGCCTAACATATGAACGAAAACAATCAGACTCCCATCGCCCTATACGCTTTATGACCTCCTCTCCAAGCCCCCACCTAGCCACCTCTGTCGCGGACCCAATCCTGAATAAGTGTGATGCAAATTCATTCGCAGGAAAACCAGCAGCCGACAAACATCTCCTAAAAACAGCCACAAACTGAAACCGAGACAAACACGATCCGTCCACATGCACCAGCAAAGCACCCGTGCCGCCCGGCCGCAACGCCAAAAACTCCCTGACACAACGCACTGGGCAAACCACCGAATCAACCAGCGGCCTAAGCCAAACCACCACACCCTTACCCACCTGATCAGTTTTTGACTTGCGAATCCAACACCTCAAAGCACCATCCACCAGCTCAACATCCTCCCACAACAAGCCGCCCCCACTCGTGCGACTTGCGGCCACCAACTCAGAAATCCGAAAAGCCCCAAAAAAGGCCAACACAAACGCCGCCCTAAACAGACACACCTCATACGCCGACCGACAAACCCACCCCGCTTCCTTCCACAGCGTCTGCAACACCGCAAAAGAAACCGGCCTCCTAGTGTCCTTCCGCACCACACTACGACGATAACCCTTCAAGGCCTGCCGCACCACAAAACACCTAGACACATCAGCCAAGCCCCTCAGGCGCAACCAGAAGGCAACAGCCGCCACCCTTGTTGATGCAACCGAAAACGACAAACCCTCCGCATAAAACTGACCCACCCAGAAAATCAACGTCCTAAAGTCTGCAAAAGACCCGCAACCACCCATCCGTTCAATCAAGTCTTCCCACAACACCCACACTGCCGAATATGCCGACCACGTACCTCCACTCAGAGACTGTCTAATGAGGCCCGCCGACACCCCAAGGCCACGCTCCAGAGCCACTGGGGGCAGGGCAACCCCGTGACCTCGGCACCCGGCGCCAGGCCGCGAAAACGATCCCACTGAAAGCGAGAAAGGGAATCAGCAAGTGAGTTATCCACGCCAGGCACATGCACTGCAACAAAACAAGCATTCAACTGCAAACCCCGTAATACCAGATGTCGCAGCAAATTCAAGACCGGAGGCGAGCTCGCCGTCTGGCTGTTAATCGCCTGAACCACACCCATATTGTCACAGTAGAAGCGAACCCGCCGATTCCTAAGCAAATTCCCCCACAACTCCGTAGCTAAGACAATAGGAAAAAGCTCCAACAACACCAAGTTAGTAAGGAAACCGGCCTGCCTCCATTCCACCGGCCACGCACCAGCACTCCACTGACCCTTCCAAAAAAAAACGTAACCAAACGAACCCGACGCGTCAGAGAACAAGTCTAAATCAACACTACCAACCACTGCTTCCATCCACACGGACCGGCCATTGTATTCCGACAAAAAAGTCTCCCACACCACCAAATCCTCCTTCACCGCAGCAGGCAAACGCAAATAATGAAAAGGGGCAGCAACACCCGCCGTAGCCAGGGCCAAGCGACGACAAAACACCCGCCCCATTGGCAAGATCCGACAGGCGAAATTCAACTTCCCCAAAACCGACTGAACCCGCTTGAGCTGGACCTTCTTCGCCCTCCGCAAGAACAACACCTCATCCAACAGATCAGACACCTTATCAACCAGCAAACGACACCCCATGGCCACACTATCAATCTCGATCCCCAAAAACGTTATAACCGTGGAAGGGCCCTCCGTCTTATCAGCCGCTAATGGAATACCAAAACGCGCCGTAACCCTCTCCATGGTGCGCAACAGAACAGAACAAACCCTAGATCCAGCCGGACCCAAAAACAGAAAATCGTCTAAGTAGTGCAAGACCGAACTCCAACCCGCCTCCTTCTTGATCACCCATTCCAAAAAGGAGCTAAACGCCTCAAACAACGAGCACGAAATTGCACAACCCATCGGTAAACAACAATCAACGTAATAACAGCCATCCCACTGGAAACCCAACAAATGCAAGCTATCAGGGTGAATAGGCAACAACCGAAAGGCGGCCTCAATGTCCGTCTTCGCGAGCAGAGCGCCCTGCCCAAAACGTCGTACCCACCGCACCGCCTCATCAAAAGACGTGTACGACACTGAGCACAACTCATCCGCTATACCATCATTCACCGACCCGCCAAGCGGATAAGACAAATGATGAATAAGCCTAAACTTATTAGGCTCCTTCTTAGGAACTAAACCCAAAGGAGAAACCCACAAATCCGGCAAAGGACACTCCGCAAAGGGGCCTACAACCCTACCAGCAGCAATCTCCACGGCAATCTTATCCCTCACCACAGCCGGATGGCGCAGAGCCAAAGACAAATTCCGCAGCGCCCGACTGACACCCACCGAACCACATGGAATAACAAAACCCTCGGTAAACCCTGCCAACAACAATTGCGCCGCCTCCCTATTTTGATACATCCTTAAATACGGCGCCATCTCGTCCACCCTCACCGGCGTCACCCCTCTTCTGCACAACCTCGGATCCCTTACCCCGCTTGAAGCACCGGGACAAGCGGGGTAAGGGATCCGAGGTTGTGCAGAAGAGGGGTGACGCCGGTGAGGGTGGACGAGATGGCGCCGTATTTAAGGATGTATCCAAATAGGGATAACATCACCGGCAGCTGTGGAACTCCTCCCAGGCGTCCTCAGTGGCGCAGATGAACAGCACGGCACTTCTCCATCCCCTGGAAGGGCGTCCATCCCGCCTGCCGCTGAATCTTCACCCGGTTCCACCTCACCCTCCTCCAACGGCGACAGCTCCGCATCACCCTGCTCCTGCAGGAGACCGCCATCCAGGAATTCAGGCGCCGCACCAGCCACAACACAGGGCCGCTCACAGTCCTCTACCATCCCCTCCATCAAGACATGCTCTCCAGCCAGGCCGCCAGAAGCCGCATCCTGCAATCCCAGATCAGGGGACAAGGCAACCACCCTGTCCCCCTCCACGCTGCCATGTCGCCTGCCCACCGCCAGGGGCCGCGACGCACTCACATTCCGCTCTCCTCCACTGCGCACCTCCGTCTTCCCGCGCTCCAGCCGCCGACCGGAAGCCGCCAGCCGCGGCGCAGACGAACTCACCGCCCTGCTCACAGGAAGGCCCAGGCCGCGAGACCGCCCGACCGCACTGCCCGTCTGAGCCTCAGGTAAGGCCGCACGAGTCCGCTCACCACTCCGCAGCACACCAGGGGAGACGCACGCCGACCCACGCTCCCTGCCTCTCGTCACCTGGGGAATGGAACCGGGGGTACCGCGGCCCTCTCCCGCCTCTCCACCACGCACCGACGAAGTCCTCCCGCTGCGCCTGAGCGCACCACCGGGCACAGGCACCACAGGCCGCAGCGGAGGGTTCACTGGGGGACTCCGGAGACGCCGTCACACACGCGGAGTAGACTCCGGACTCAAACGCTCCGGTGGGACCGACCTCCGTGCCCTATAGGGTCGCTCAGCCGCCACTGCCATGGGGGGGTGGGACAAGAGCCGCCTGCAAGGTCTCATGCAGACGCTCCGCGCCATGCTCATGAACTGCAGCCCTGACCGCAGCCAACAGATCCTCCAGAGACGACATCTTGCTGCTGAAACACTCTCCCTTGCACTGACGCCTGCATGCCAAACCACTCCCCCTTCCTATATACTGCCCGCGAAACCTCACTCCTCCCCCAAACCAACTTCCAAACCTTAACCCCTTCCTAGCCTGAGTACTTCCACCCAAGTCAAAGCGCACTCCGCTATATCTCGCTCCATTGCTGTTATTACAGTAGCATTCCTGTTTGTGGTGCAGTGTCGTTTAAGGGCCCGGAGATCATGGGCATCCAGTATGGTTTTACGGCCTTGACCCTTACGCACAGAGATTGTTCCAGATTCTCTGAATCTTCGGATGATGTTATGCACAGTTGATGATGATAGATGCAAAGTCTTTGCAATGTTTCGCTGGGTAACACCTTTCTGATATTGCTCCACTATCTTTCTGCACAACATTGTGGGAACTGGTGATCCTCTACCCACCTTGGCTTCTGAGAGACACTGCCACTCTGAGAAGCTCTTTTTATACCCAATCATGTTGCCAATTGACCTAATTAGTGTTAATTGGTCTTCCAGCTCTTCGTTATGCTCAAATTTACTTTTTCCAGCCTCTTATTGCTACTTGTCCCAACTTTTTGGGGATTTGTTGACACTGTGAAAATTTGAATCAACGTATTTTTCCTTTAAAATGATACATTTACTCGGATTAAGCGTTTGATCTGTCATCTACATTCTATTACAAATAACATATTGACATTTGGCATCTCCACATCATTGCATTCAGTTTTTATTCACGATTTGTATAGTGTCCCAACTTTTTGGGAATCCGGTTTGTACATTACCGGTCCGGTGGGTGTTGTGGCTGCACAATTGGAGTTTCACTGCGGGACTGAGGAGTCGGCGTTGGATCTTTCAGCGTTGAGTCACGTTCTACTCTCACTACGTGGCGTCCCACGTGTGTTAAAGTGAATCACGTGACTCAATCCATCAACTGTGTGATGATACTAGTACTACTAGTCTCTGAAAAAGCTGGTGCTGAAAGAGAAGAAAACGGCCAAAAAAGTAACTTGTGAACTATGAATCCTTATTGTATAGCATTGATAGAATGGCTCCTTGTTGGTCCTTGCTGTGTACCAAACGTGTTTTGAAACAACACTGTTCCTTCTTCAGTGGTTGACCAACTATTGAAGTATCATTTTTATTCTGCAGATATATGACTCTGGTTTTAATATTTATCCCTTATGGTATGGATTGCTGACTTTTTATCTATCTATGTATAAATAGGTTTTATATATATATTAATAAATATTTATTGTTCAGTCCACATTGCCCCAGATATTTTGTGTGCCCTCCATCTATACACAACGGTAAGTTGATGGGGGTGATGGTTGGGGGCGGTGGGTTCCTGGGGGTGATGGTTGGGGCTGTGGGTAAATCAGGGTGATGGTAGGGGGCGGTGGGCAGATCAGACTGATGGTTGGGGGTAGTGGGCAGATCAGGGTGATGGTGGGGGGGTTGATGGTAGGGAGCGGTGGGTGGGTAGATCAGAGTGATGGTAGGGGGCAGTGGGTTGGTGGGGGTCATGGTAGAGGGTAGTGAGTTTCTGGGGGTTATGGTTGGGGTGGTGGGTAAATTAGGGTGATGGCAGGAGGTGGTGGGGAAAGAGGGGTGAAGGGGGTGGTGGGTTAATTTTAGGGAGCGGTGGGTAGATCACAGTGATGGTAGGGGGCGGTGGGTAGATCGGGGTGATGGTAGGGGCGTTAGGTTGATGGGGCTGATGGTAGGGGCGGTGGGTTGATGATGGTGATGGTTGGATGATTGGGGGCAGTGAGTTGATAGGGGTGATTGTAGGTGGTGGTGGGTTGCTGAGTGTGATGGTTGGGGCGGTGGGTTGATGAGGGTGATGGTTGGGGCGGTCGGTAGATCTAGGTGATGGTTGGGGCGGTGGGTAGATCTAGGTGATGGTTGGGGGGCGGTGGTTTGATAGGGGTGATGGTAGGTGGTGGTGGGTTGCTGAGGGTGATGGTTGGGGCGGTGGGTTAATGAGGGTAATGGTTTAGGGCCAGTGGCGTACTGCCAATATAGGCAGACCACGCCGTTGCTATGGGGCCCACAGCACAGGGGGGCCCGGAGTGCATGGAAGGCCCCGCCCCCTAAGTCTACTCTGCACAAGTTTTTATTCATAGTTAATTGAGGCGCTCAGGCTGCCGCGGCCCGCCCACTTGTGTTGTTCCCGCCCCCCCCTTGGTTTACGCGCCCGCTCCCTATCTGACCTGGCTACAGGCTCCAGCTGCGGACCCCCGGCATCTGGTGCATTTCACACTGGTCAATCAGCATTTAGCAGCGCAAAGATCCTGCTGCTAATTGACCAGTGTATCGCAGCAGGAGCAGGCTCAACAATCACAAACAGAGTGCACTCGTAGTTGTCCTCTTGTCACGCCGGTGACAGGTTTGAGAAGGTCTGAAAGATTATCTGCACATTAGTGATCTGACAGCCTCTTTTGGTTTCACTTTGTCTGAGTGTTGCTTGTATGTCCACACCTCCTGTTCAGGTGTGGATCATGTGACCTTCACCTCCCCCTATTTAGTCTGACTTTACCCATCACTCCTTGATCTGGATAGCTTCATTTGGTTTTTGGAAGAGCTGGAGTGTGGTTCGTGGTGAAGTCCTGTTCGTCCATCATCCATCAGCCTCAGAAGTTAAGTGTTCCGCTTGTTGTGTTTTGTATTCCCCCCACCTTTGTTGTTTACTAGGCCTCAGCGAGACGCTGGTTCCTTCACCAGGGAAGGAGCGGGTTGTCTCTGCCCGGTCATTACTATTAGGGCAACTGAGGGCCACCATGGTTTTCTAGGTTCCCGTGTATGGGTATCTTTACCATCGAGAGGTGCCCATACGGATAGGAGTTAGGGCCAGGAGCAGGGTCTTATAGGTGGTGACCCTTTTCCTTCCCTAGCGGTGAGGCCTAGGGTATTTTCCCTTCCTTCTTGTTGTCCTTTGGTGTTCTCCCCTACAACATTTGACCCACCCCTTCCTGTCAAGGCCAAACCCCTTTCTCTCTATACCCCACCCCTTCCTCTGTGCCCCCTCCCCTAAACAGTGCCATCCACAGATCCCCCTCCCCTAAACAGTGCCATCCACAGATCCCCCTCCCCTAAACAGTGCCATCCACAGATCTCCCCCCTAAACAGTGCCATCCACAGATCTCCCCCCTAAACAGTGCCATCCACAGATCCCCCTCCCCTAAACAGTAACATCCACAGATCCCCCTCCCCTAAACAGTGCCATCCACAGATCCCCCTCCCCTAAACAGTGCCATCAACAGATCCCCCTCCCTTAAACAGTAACATCCACAGATCCCCCTCCCTTAAACAGTAACATCCACAGATACCCCCCCCGCCCGACGCTCACAGGAGTACATTTATAAACTAATCAGTAACTTTAACTTTAATCATTGGTGATCTCTTTACTGTATATCTTACTCTGTCTTAGCTCCGGTAACAGCAGGCAGTGCGGGCGGCGCTCACTCACTGACCTCAAGCGCCTGCTCCTCCCACTAGGCGGCCCGGTCGCGTGACGTCAGTGAGTGAGCGCTGCCCGCCCGCACTGCCTGCTGTTACCGGAGCTAAGACAGAGTAAGGTATCCAGTAAAGAGATCAGCAATGATTAAAGTTACTGATTAGTTTATAAATGTACTCCAGTGAGCGGCGTGGCCCTGTATATTCAAACCCCCAGGCAAGCGTCCCTGTCACCATGGAAACGCCTGGGGGTTAGAATATACCATCGGATCTTCTGAGTATACCGGCATATAAGACAAGGCATTTTGCCGCCCCATTGGCAAGTGCCGCACCTAGGCAAATGCCTTGTTTGCCTCGTGATAGATATGCCACTGACCTTGATGACATACTAATTTATTCGCCTGATATAGAGACTCATCAGGATCATGTGAGACAGGTGTTACAGATCCTAAGAGAGAATAAGTTGTATGCTAAGATGGAAAAGTGTGTATTTGCTGTACAGGAAGTGCAATTTCTGGGTTACCTGCTCTCATCCTCAGGTTTTCGTATGGATCCCGAGAAGGTCCGTGCCGTGTTGGACTGGGATCGACCCGAAAATCTGAAAGAGCTTATGCGGTTTTTGGGTTTTACCAACTACTACCGTAAATTTATCTTTAACTATTCATCGGTGGTTAAACCTTTAACAGACATGACTAGGAAGGGTGCGGATATTTCTGTTTGGTCTGATGCGGCATTGCAGGCCTTTTCTGCTGTGAAAGAATGTTTTGCTTCGGCCCCTATTCTGATGCAACCGGACGTGAATCAGCCATTTATTGTTGAGGTTGACGCGTCAGAGGTTGGGGTAGGAGCAATCTTGTCGCAAGGTCCTTCACCCAGTAAATGGCGCCCATGTGCATTTTTCTCTAAAAAAACCTCTTGACTGCTGAAAGGAATTATGATGTGGGGAATAGGGAATTGCTGGCCATTAAGTTGGCGTTCAAGGAATGGCGGCATTGGTTGGAAGGAGCAATTCACCCTATTGCAGTAATTACGGATCACAAGAATCTGGCCTACCTGGAGTCGGTTAAGCGACTGAACCCAAGGCAGGCCAGATGGTCATTGTTTTTTTACCAGATTTAGCTTCATCGTCACTTAACGCCCTGGAGTTAAGAACGTCAAGGCGGATTGCTTTGTCGCGTAGCTTTCCTGGGAGGGGTGAGTCTAATGACCCTAGTCCCATTTTATCTGAAGGATTAGTCATATCCGCTCTCTATCCTGATCTTGAGGCCAGGGTGTTGGAGGCACAGGAGGATGCTCCGGACTCTTGTCCTCAGGGGAAATTGTTTGTTCCCTCCGAATTACATCACAAGGTGTTCGAGGAACATCACTGTACGGTGCTTGCTGGGCACCCTGGGAGCAGATCAACTGTAGATCTCATCTCTCGCAGATTCTGGTGGCCGGGGTTGCGTAAGTGTGTTGAGAACTATGTGTCAGCCTGTGGTACCTGTGCACGTGCTAAGTTGACACATACTCGGCCTTCCGGATCTCTGCTTCCATTGCCCACCCCGTCTAGACCGTGGACCCATTTGTCCATGGATTTTATCACGGATTTACCGAATTCTTCGGGAAAAACTGATTCTGGTGGTAGTCGATCGTTTTAGTAAAATGGTACACTTTATTGCATTGCCTAGTCTAACCAATGCTAAAACTCTTGCACAGGTGTTTGTCGACAACATCGTGAAACTACATGGCATTCCCTCTGATGTGGTGTCCGATAGAGGGACTCCGTTTGTTTCCAGATTCTGGAAAGCGTTCTGTACTCGTCTGGCTGTACAATTGTCCTTCTCTTCGGCTTTTCATCCTCAGTCGAACGGACAGACGGAGCGCACTAATCAGAATCTGGAGACTTACTTGAGATGTTTTGTTTCAGAGAATCAGGGACAGTGGTCTTCATTTTTGTCGTTAGCTGAGTTTAGTATAAATAACCGTAGACAGGAATCCACTGATAAGTCGCCGTTTTTTGGGGCATATGGGTTCCATCCACAGTTTGGTACATTTTCTGGTGCTCATAATTCCGGCAGTCCTGAGGAGGAACGATTTTCCTCTTCTTTGTCTTCTATTTGGCGGAAAATCCAAAATAACCTGGAAAAGATAGGCAACAGGTATAAGCGTGCGGCTGACAGGAAACGTATTAGTGGTCCGGACCTGAGAGTGGGTGATTCTGTGTGGCTGTCTACAAGAAACATTAAACTTAAGGTACCTACTTGGAGGTTGGGACCAAGATTTATTGGTCCATGTAAGATCACTGCCATTGTTAACCCTGTAGCCTTCCGTCTTGAACTTCCTCAGGCATTGAAAATCCATAACATATTTCATAAATCGTTGTTAAAGAAATGTGTTGAACCGTCCTCCCGCTCCTGGCATGGTGGACCGCAATTTAGAATTTCAGATCAGCAGGATTGTGGACTCCCGAGTTCTCCGGAGATCCCTCCAGTATCTCGTTCATTGGAAAGGGTACGGACCAGAGGAGAGGATGTGGGTTCCAGCGACTGATGTTAATGCTAGTCGTCTGGTGAGAGCATTCCACAGAGCTCATCCTGATAAGGTTGGTCCTGGGTGCCCGGAGGTCACCCGTAGAAGGGGGGGGGGCGGTACTGTCATGCCGGTGACAGGCTTGAGAAGGTCTGAAAGATTATCTGCACATTAGTACTCTGACAGCCTCTTTTGGTTTCACTTTGTCTGTGTGTTGCTTGTATGTCCACACCCCCTGTTTAGGTGTGGATCATGCAGTGGCATTGCAAGGGGGGTGCGGCCCGCACCGGGTGACACCAGTAGGGTGCACACTTCTCATTTAAGAATCGCAGGCATAGTCATCTCAGGAGAGGATGTGTCTGGGATTTGAACCCACGATCTTCTGTATCTTAGAAAAGTTTCTTCTGGGATCCAAACCAATGACCTTCTGTATCAGAGGCAAAGCATTTACCCACACAGCCATAAGAGCTCTAATGCTTCTGATTAAAAAAATATGAGACTTCTACTGTTATAGCTGGCTAAGTGTACATCATATATAGAGATATAGCAGAGCTGAGTGTGCTGGGACAGCTGTCACATAGAGATATAGCAGTGCTGGGTGTGTTGGGGCAGCTGTCATGTGTATAGATGTACACTTAGCCAGCTATAACAGTAGAAGTCTCATATTTTTTCAGTCAGAGGCATTGCACCTCTTATGGCCGTGTGGTTAGGTGCTTTGCCTCTAAAACAGAAGGTTGTGGGTTCGAATCCCAGCAGAAACTTTTCTGAAATACACAAGCACTGACTCCATATATGGACATACAGGAAGAGGCTGACATGGAGGTAAGTATAAGTGGTTTTTTTAATACCCGACTGTTGCTGCTATGGGGGGAGCGGAAGGCACTTGATACTGGCACATGGGGGAAGAGGGTTGGCATCTGATACTGGCACATGGGGGGGTGGGTTTGGCACTATGATACTGGCACATGGGGGAGGGGGGTTGGCATCTGATACTGGCACATGGGGGGGTTTGGCACTATGATACTGGCACATGGGGGTGAAGGGGGTTGGCACTATGATACTGGCACATGGGGGGGTAGAGACACCTGATACTGGCACATGGGGGGGGGTTGGCACCACCTGATGCTGGCACATGGGGGGAGGGGGGTTGGCACCTGATACTGGCTACTGGCACATGGGGGGGTTGGCACTATGATACTGGCACATGCGGGGAAGGAGAGAGGCACCTGATATTGGCACATGGGGGGGGTTGGCACTATGATACTGGCACATGGGGGGAGGAGAGAGGCACTTGATACTGGCACTTTTTTGGGGGGGTGGCACTATGATACTGGGACATGGGAGGGGGAGGAGAGAGTCACTTGATACTGGCACATGGGGGGGTTTGGCACTTGATACTGGCACATGGGGGGGTTTGGCACTATGATACTGGCACATGGGGGGTGGGAAAGAGAGATGCACTTGATACTGGCACTTTTTTGGGGGGGGGAGATAGCACTATGATACTGGCACATGGGGGGGGTTTGGCACTTGATACTGGCACATGGGGGGTTGGTGTCATGCCCCACTCTGATGATGTGCGGAGGTCAACCAGGATAGCAGCACGAGTTTAGTGATTGCTTTGGAGCCGTGCTGGATCCGCCTCTCTCAGGTGCACTGGGTGGGGTCTTTAGTTTAAATAGCACACTGCCCAGTGTCCTGAGCGGATTATACTGTTCATTCTGGTCTGGGAAGCTTGGAGAGAAGGTTGGCTGTCTGTTCCTGCTCTCAGAGATAAGTGTCATTGCTAGTTCGGTTGTTTGTGTCTTCTTGTCCATCCAGGTTCTGTGCGAGCAGACTGCTCCTATCTCCCCACTTTACCATCTTAGGGAGTTCAGGGTTTTTGTTAGCCCAGACTGGAGGACACTAGCACACCTACCTTCAAGGTCTGCTGTGGGCTGAGCAGTGCAGGGAAAGAGGTCAGGGATAAGCTAGGAGGTGACCCTTCCCCTGTCTCTCGTCCAGAGCCTGGTTGGTGTGTTATCTTTGGTACAAAGTGTACGTCCGCCATGACAGTGGGAAGGAGAGAGGCACTTGATACTGGCACTTCTTTTTTTTGGGGGGGGGGGGGGAGATGGCACTATGATACTGGCACATGGGGGGAGGAGAGAGGCACCTGATACTGGCACATGGGGGGGTTGGCACCTGATGCTGGCACATGGGGGGGAGGGGGGTTGGCACCTGATACTGGCTACTGGCACATGGGGGGGTGTTGGCACTATGATACTGGCACATGGGGGGGGAGAGAGGCACCTGATATTGGCACATGGGGGGGTTGGCACTATGATACTGGCACATGGGGGGAGAGAGGCACTTGATACTGGCACTTTTGGGGGGGTGGCACTATGATACTGGGACATGGGGGGGAGGAGAGAGGCACTTTATACTGGCACATGGGGGGTGGCACTATGATACTGGCACATGGGGGGGTTTGGCACTTGATACTGGCACATGGGGGGGTTTGGCACTATGATACTGGCACATGGGGGGTGGGAAGGATAGAGGCACTTGATACTGGCACTTTTTTTTGGGGGGGGAGATGGCACTATGATACTGGGACATGTGGGGGGGGTGGAGAGAGGCACTTGATACTGGCACATGATGGGGGGCATCTATGGGGACACTTACTGGCACATATTTGGGGGGCATTATGGGGGACACTAGGCCGGCAGCCTATCAGATGCCGGACACCGAGGGCATCTACTGGGGCACTATATATGGGGCATTTTATACTGGTACATTATGGGGGGCACTAGCAGGAAGGGGGGAGAGGAGCACTATGGGGGAATTTACTGGGGGCACTATATAGGGGTATTTTATACTGGCACATTATGGGAGCACTATGGGGACATTAGCTCAACTAGGCGCATTACAAGGGGGTATTTTTGCACTATCACATTATAAGGAGAATTATTTCTCCTAGGGGGGGCATTATGGTGGGCTTTATTACTCCCACATGGTATGACCCCCTAGTAGCAGCACAAGCCTCTCCCTGCTCTGCTATCCCTCTGCCCCTTCTCCAAATCCTTATTATGAAATCTTTCTCATTAGGATAAAACACATCAGCTCTGCCGAGCCCCCGGCCAAAGTGTGGAAGTGGCGTCCGAGATCCCCAAGGGTCAAGTAACTGTAAGTGTTCATGTGGAATATGTTTGTTATACACATATAACATACACTGTGACCCACAATATACAGTATACCGCTACACTGTGCCACACAATATACAGTATACCTCTACACTGTGCCCCACAATATGCAGTATACCTCTACACTGTGCCACACAATATACAGTATACCGCTACACTGTGCCCCACAATATACAGTATACCTCTACACTGTGCCACACAATATACAGTATACCTCTACACTGTGCCACACAATATACAGTATACCTCTACACTGTGCCCCACAATATACAGTATACCTCTACACTGTGCCCCACAATATACAGTATACCTCTACACTGTGCCCCACAATATACAGTATACCTCTACACTGTGCCACACAATATACAGTATACCTCTACACTGTGCCACACAATATACAGTATACCGCTATACTGTGCCGCACAATATACAGTATACCGCTATACTGTGCCGCACAATATACAGTATACCGCAACACTGTGCCGCACAATATACAGTATACCGCTACACTGTGCCGCACAATATACAGTATACCGCTACACTGTGCCCCACAATATACAGTATACCGCTACACTGTGCCCCACAATATACAGTATACCGCTACACTGTGCCCCACAATATACAGTATACCGCTACACTGTGCCCCACAATATACAGTATACCGCTTCACTGTGCCACACAATATACAGTATACCTCTACACTGTGCCCCACAATATACAGTATACCTCTACACTGTGCCACACAATATACAGTATACCTCTACACTGTGCCACACAATGTACAGTATACCTCTATATTGTGCCCCACAATATACAGTATACCGCTACACTGTGCCGCACAATGTACAGTATACCGCTACACTGTGCCGCACAATATACAGTATACCTCTATACTGTGCCGCACAATATACAGTATACCTCTACACTGTGCCACACAATATACAGTATACCGCTACACTGTGCCCCACAATATACAGTATACCTCTACACTGTGCCCCACAATATACAGTATACCGCTACACTGTGCCCACAATATAAAGTATACCGCTACACTGTGTAGTCTGTTCTATAAGCACCATTGTTTTGTGGCGGCGGACAGAAAATAATCTGGAAGTGCCCGTCCTGAGACCAGGCTCTGACTGCTAGGGCGGGTCTGCTGAGCTAACGGATGCCCCCTATGGCAGTAGCACCACCATAGCCCCCATATATGGCTAAAAAATTATTGCTTCGGGGGGTGGGGGGTGACACCATTTTCTACCGCACCGGGTGACACCAGCCCTAGCAACGCCACTGGGATCATGTGACCTTCACCTCCCCCTATTTGGTCTGACTTTACCCATCACTATTTGCTCTGGATAGCTTCATTTGTTTTTTGGAAGAGCTGGAGTTCGTCCATCAGCCTCAGAAGTTAAGTGTTCCGTTTGTTGTGTTTTGTATTGCCCCCCACCTTTTGTTGTTTACTAGGCCTCAGCGAGACGCTGGTTCCTTCACCAAGGAAGGAGCGGGTTGTCTCTGCCCGGTCATTACTATTAGGGCAACTGAGGGCCACCATGGTTTTGTAGGTTCCTGTGTATGGGCATCTGTACCATCGAGAGGTTGCCACGACCATGGTCATGGCCGTGACTCCTGGAACCGCATGCAGTTGCCTGCGGTCTGGTCTTGTTGTCAATCACAGGTGAGGGCTGAAGTATGTTAGCTCACCTGTGGTTGCCGCAGGCAACATTATGTATGTGGCAGTATAGCAGCCTGAGCTGTTGCTAGGCAGCTTGCTGTAAAGTGCATGCGGTTGCACCAGGCAACCTGTCTTTGTATGTGTGCACTTTGTCGTTTTGGTGTGCACAGGGTTTTTGTGTGTGCACTGACATTTTACCTTCACCTGCGGTTGTCTGCGGCAACGTGTTTGTGTGCATGTGGTGGCAGTGTCTCGGTCTTCTGGCTGATTCCCAGGACATGGTTGCCACGCATGCCGTTGCCGGCGGTAACAGGTGGAGTGTGACGTTTATGTGTGTATTCCCCTTTAAGTGGCTTCACTACCTTCTTAGGGTGTGGCTACTTGGGCTATTTAGCCTCGGTTGAGATCTGAAGCTGAGGGGTACTCCAGCCTTGTTTGTAAGCTGGAGTCATCCTCCTGGTCTCTTTTACCATCTGCCAGTGAGGGCCACCCTTGTGGTCATAAAACATATGTCCTGATAAGTTTATGTTCCTGTGATGTCTCACCTTATTGCAGCTTTGGATCTAGTTTCCTGTGTGAGTTATATGTGTGCTGTGTCCTTTTGTGTTTGGTGTGGACTACAGCAGTTGAGCATGGGTTCCAGTCAGTGTGTCTGTGGCAGGTAGTGGTGGAAGTAGTTTCACGCGCCTGCCATATCCTTATGCTGTTGATGTTCCCCTTTATTTGCAGTTTGGCCAGTTTAGACTCCTCTTCCTCCGTGTCTAGAAGGAACAGGTTGTCTTACCCAGCTCCTAGCTCAGGGATCGGCTGAGGGCTAATAGGGACCCGAGGTTCCTGAGTATGAGCCCTCCTACCATCTGGGTCGGCTCATACAGTTAGGAGTCAGGGTCAGGGATGCTGTAGAAGGTGACCTGCTCCCTAATTCTGTTGTCCTGGCCAAGCAGCTCTCCTCATACCTTTAACATCGCACGGCTGAGGGTTTCCCCCATCCTCAGCCGTGACAGAGGTGCCCATACGGACAGGAGTTAGGGCCAGGAGCAGGGTTTTATAGGTGGTGACCCTTTTCCTTCCCTAGCGGTGAGGCCTAGTGTCTTTTCCCTTCCTTCTTGTTGTCCTTTAGTGTTCTCCCCTACAACATCCGTGACACCTCCGCTCTGTGCTTACGCGCTGCCAGCCTCCCCGACACAGACAGAAGGACCACTCCATAGTGTGCCTGCCACAGTAAGAAGACAGCAGTCAGAATTAATTAAAAGTTAAAGTTCATGTATGTTTGGATGGGTATTCTTGATGGGGGAGGGCAGCAGCAAGCAGTGTTTTTTTTTTTTGTTTTTTTTTTTGGGTGGGGGGCCCTGTAAGATCATAGAGGACTCAGGAGGACAGTGTGGTTTCCTCCTAATCTTCCCCCGGGGGGAGCACACTGTCCTCCATGAGCCTACAGGGCCCCCCTCCCCAGCACATCAGTCACTTTGCGGGGGTGGGGGGGGATATGATTAGTGGCTATGTTCACACTATGCTATCTAACCCCTATAATGCCCCCCAAAATGCCAGGGCACCGTACTTAGCTCATTCTCCGGCACCCACATTGCTCCTGATGCCCACACAGCCAGCGACATGGGGGGGGGGCAGCCATGGTAACGAGCCTCCCTAGCATCGCGGGTGACGCTAGGGAGGCTCATTTCCGACACGGCCTGCTATTGGCTGCCCCCCCCCCCACTGGGCATAAGTATTATCTGTATGCGGTGCCTGGGCATTTTGGGGGGCATAATAGGGGTAAGATAGCCCCTTTAACCCTTAGGATACTGGAGTTTTTTTTTTCATTTTTGCATTTTCTTTTTTCTTCCCTATCTTCCTTAAGCCATAACTTTTTTATTTTTCCATTCACATAGATATACGAGGGCTTAATTTTTGCGGGAGAAGTTGAACATTAATATGGCATACAATGTAGTGGGAAGCGGGCAAAAAAAAAAATCCAAATGGGGTGGAAAAAAAAATATATTCTCTACCGTTTTATGGGTTTTGTTCCTACAGTGTTCTCTTTGCGGCAAAACCCTTCATTCTCTGAGTCAGTACGATTACAATGATACCACATATGTATAGTTTTTTTTTATGTGTAAATAGTGGGGGAAAAAATTAAAACTTTGAAAAAAAAAATTATTAACTTTTTCACATCACCATATTCTGACCCCCATAACTTTTTTTTTTATAGTTATATCTACTGAGCTGTGTGGGGGCTCATTTTTTGCGGTATGAACTGTAGTTTTTATTGATACCATTTTGGAATGTGTGCGCCTTTTTTATGATGAAAAAATGGCGCTGGTAGCAAAGGGGTTAAGATGTGGGGGATGTGCTGTGTCAGGCTTTAGCACAGTGAACACAGGCTCTCGTACAGCTGTGCTCGCATACATATCGCGCCCTGTATCCACTGTCCTGTGCCCATCTATGCCCGGCTTTACCAAAGCAGTGTTAATAAAAAATAAAATAAAAACGATTTATCCCTAACGGTTTCAGTAGGTCAAGTATACATTTCTTTATTGGCAAATGGGGAAGGAGCCAGGACAGTCAGATTCTTGCTTTGGGGCCCAGTGACTTCTATGTACACCCCTGTTTGGGGCGGTGGGTTGCTGGGGGTGATGGTTGGGGGCGGTGGGTTGCTGGGGGTGATGGTTGGGGGCGGTGGGTTGCTGGTGGGGATTTTCGTGATAAAACGCAGTTGTAAACCATGTGATTTCTCTCCGTGCAGCATGGAGGTCCTGTTGCCGGAGCTCTGTATACTCTTCTCGTTCGCCGCCTTGTTCTTCCTGCAGTTTTGGTGGTGCGTGGGGAGGAGCAGGAGGCAGCGGACGGAACATGAGCAGTTGCTGCAGGACGTTGCGCTCCTGATGCTGGAGAAGGAGGAGCTGGAGGAGGACACCACACACTTAATAGTGGAAAACTACCAGATGGTGGAGAAGATGGCGGCCATAAGGTGAGCTCCTCACAGTCCTGTAGGTGTCGCTGAGGGCATGGCCTATAGTGGCGCCCCCTCTGGAGGATCTGACCACCTGTCTGTTGCACAGGGAGAGGAACCTGACAGACGTCAGCAAGGAGAACAATCAGCTCTTCCACGATGTGGCCCTGCTGACGCTGGAAAACCGCCAGATTTACGAAACCAACCAACGCTTGGAGGAGGAGAACCGCAACCTGCTGCAGACTATTGCACAGCTCAGGTATAGCACAAGGAGGGCGGGCACTACTGATGTCGGGTATAACGTGCAGAATATTGCACCGCTGATGGTGGGTATAACACAGAGTATCGCACCGCTGATGGCGGGTATAACATGCAGAATACTGCAGTGCTGATGGCAGGTATAACACGCAGACTATTGCACTGCTGATGGCGGGTATAACACACAGAGTATTGCACTGCTGATGGCGGGTATAACACGCAGAATATTGCACCGCTGATCAGTGATGTACAGTTGTGTTCAAAATAATAGCAGTATGTTTAAAAAAGTGAATAAAGCTCAGAATCCTTCTAATAGCTTCTATTTCCATCCACACAAATGCATCGGGAACACTACACCTTCTATTCCAAATCAAAACATGAAGAAAAATATATCAAATTTGTGTTGTTCCTCTTAAAAAATGGAAGAAAAGTGAATATTAGACTGTTCAAAAAAATAGCAGTGTTTGTCGTCTTCTTTACAAACTCAAACACTCACTATATAAACGGAGAAATGTCTGAAGATTTTCTTTCCTCTGAATCCCTTCACTAATAGTTGTATGACCGCTGTCTCTGAGACCTGCTGGACGTCTGTGCTGCTCGGAGTCACCACCTTCTGCCCCTGTGAACAGGTTCTCCAGCCCAGGATGATTGGACTACATTCCACAGTTCTTCTCTATTTCTTGGTTTTGCATCAGAAACTGCATTTTTGCGGTCATCCCACAAGTTTTCTATTGGATTAGGATCCGGGGATCGGGCCGGCCGCTCCATAACGTCAATCTTGTTGGTCTGGAGCCAAGATGTTGCCCGTTTTACTGGTGTGTTTGGGGTCGTTGTCTTGTTGGAACACCCATTTCAAGGGCATTTCCTCTTCAAGTATTCTGATGGATTCAGACTGATCCATGATCCCTGATCTGCGATAAATAGGCCCAACACCTTAGTATGAGAACATCCCCATATCATGATGCTTGTGCCACCATGCTTCACTGTCTTCACAGTGTACTGGGGCTTCAATTCAGTGTTTGGGGGTCGTCTGACAAACTGTCTCCGGCCACTAGACCCAAGAAGAACAATCTTAGTTCCATCAGTCCACAGAATGTCTCTTCAATGTGCTCTGTGGCAGATTGTAACCTCTTCAGCTCATGTCTTTATTCCAGCAGTGGGACTTTGCGGGGGCTTCTTGCAGATCGCTCGGCTTCACAGAGGCGTCTTCTAATAGTAACAGTACTCACAGGTAACTTTACACCTTCTTTCATCTTCCTGGAGCTGATTGTTGGCTGAGTCCTTGCCATTTTGGCTATTCTTCTATCCATTCGAATGGTTGTTTTTTTTGGCTTTCTTCCACGTCTTTGATGTTTTGGTTGCCATTTTAAAGCATTTGCGATCATTTTAGCTGAGCAGCCTATTATTTTCTGCACTTCTGTATATGTTTTCCCCTCTCCAATCAACTTTTTAATCAAGGTACGCTGTTCTTCTGAACAATGTCTGGAACGACCCATTTTCCTCAGAATTTCAGAGAGAAATGCACTGTAACCAGCAGGTACAACATTTGCCGCCTTCCTTCCTTAAATAAGGGCAATAATTGCCACCTGTTTTTCAAAGAAGGAATGACCTCACTCATTGAACTCCACACTGCTATTATTTTGAACATGCCCCTTTCAATTAGTGATTCAATTACACAGAATTAGCAGCATGCATGTCCTGACTGTTGGGTCTGTTGGATTTCTATTACTCTACTACACCTGCTAGTAAATTATTTGCCATGTAGAAATATAATTTCACAAACAGTGATTGATCAGGTTAGTGATGTCTGACTGCTATTATTTTGAATACAACTGTATAACATGCAGAGTATCACACCACTGCTATTCGTGTGGTCTCATATCTTCCAGGGAGCGGCGGTCGCCCGCGGGTCACGGTGACATGCCGCAGCTGAGGAATCGAGTGTCTGTTCTTGAGGAGGAGAACGAGAGGCTGAAATACAAGTACGAGACCCTGAAAGTGCAGCCTCACATCTGCCACCAGGAACGGGGGCGTGACCAACAGTGCCTCATATCTTAGCCATGCCCCCTGCGCAGGCTCTGCATCCCACCCCCAATAAATAAGATTCTGCAGCATGAAGTGTAAAGCAGGGTGGACAAGAAGACATCATCAGCTCCTATGGGAGTGTCTGGAGTATAGAGGGGTGGGGCTAAAAGCTGCAGAGGCGGTGCATCACACGGTGCCCACTTCAGCCAGACTGCAAATGGTCTCCCAAAATATATACACAGTATGGAAGATTACTGCTCTGCATGTCAGTCTCCACCGTAACGCTCGCATTCTATTCATGGACCAAGAGGCTCAGGATAAACCACCCCAGACAAAGAGAATTCTGGGAAAATATACGGTGCAATAAACACTGTGATTCTGACAGTGAGCCGAGCTGCGTCCTTGGGGTGATACGGGGAGGAACATACAGAAGGAGCGGGATAAGGTGTAGAGATGATGATGGGATGGGGTGTAAAGGATGATGGGAGAAGTGGGAAGTTGTGTAGAGGATGATGACGGGAGAAGTGGGATGAGGTGTAGAGGATAATGACTAAAGAAGTGGGATGAGGTGTAGAGGATGATGACTGGAGGAGAGGGATGAGGTGTAGAGGATGATGACTGGAGGAGCAGCATGAGGTGTAGAGGATGATGACTGGAGGAGAGGGATGAGGTGTAGAGGATGATGATGGGAGAAGTGGGAAGTTGTGTAGAGGATAATGACGGGAGGAGCGGGATGAGGTGTAGAGGATGATGACTGGAGGGGAGGGATGAGGTGTAGAGGATGATGACTGGAGGAGAGGGATGAGGTGTAGAGGATGATGACTGGAGGAGAGGGATGAGGTATAGAGGATGATGACTGGAGGAGAGGGATGAGGTGTAGAGGATGATGACTGGAGGAGAGGGATGAGGTGTAGAGGATGATGACTGGAGGAGCAGCATGAGGTGTAGAGGATGATGACGGGAGAAGTGGGATGAGGTGTAGAGGATAATGACTAAAGAAGTGGGATGAGGTGTAGAGGATGATGACTGGAGGAGAGGGATGAGGTGTAGAGGATGATGACTGGAGGAGCAGCATGAGGTGTAGAGGATGATGACTGGAGGAGAGGGATGAGGTGTAGAGGATGATGATGGGAGAAGTGGGAAGTTGTGTAGAGGATAATGATGGGAGGAGCGGGATGAGGTGTAGAGGATGATGACTGGAGGGGAGGGATGAGGTGTAGAGGATGATGACTGGAGGAGAGGGATGAGGTGTAGAGGATGATGACTGGAGGAGAGGGATGAGGTATAGAGGATGATGACTGGAGGAGAGGGATGAGGTGTAGAGGATGATGACTGGAGGAGAGGGATGAGGTGTAGAGGATGATGACTGGAGGAGCAGCATGAGGTGTAGAGGATGATGACTGGAGGAGAGGGATGAGGTGTAGAGGATGATGATGGGAGAAGTGGGAAGTTGTGTAGAGGATAATGACGGGAGGAGTGGGATGAGGTGTAGAGGATGATGACTGGAGGGGAGGGATGAGGTGTAGAGGATGATGACTGGAGGAGAGGGATGAGGTGTAGAGGATGATGACTGGAGGAGAGGGATGAGGTGTAGAGGATGATGACTGGAGGAGAGGGATGAGGTGTAGAGGATGATGACTGGAGGAGAGGGATGAGGTGTAGAGGATGATGACTGGAGGAGTGGGATGAGGTGTAGAGGATAATGACTGGAGAAGTGGGATGAGGTGTAGAGGATGATGACTGGAGGAGCGGGATGAGGTGTAGAGGATGATGACTGGAGGAGCAGGATGAGGTGTAGAGGATGATGACAGGGGAAGCGGGATGAGGTTGTAACGGTATCAATGGTTGGCGACGTCCCTCTCCCCTGGTCAGCGTGACGCTGTAGAGCTGCTCCAGAGACTTCCAAGCTGAGTTGCGATTTCCAGTAGCTGTGCAGCTCTTGCAAGAGCTAGTAGTGATATAGCTGTTCCCTACAACACGAGACGAGGCTGCAAGTTGAGGGTAAGAAGAACAACATTTATTGGTGCCACCCTTAGCCTTATATACCGTGGACCTGATGGAGAACTGCATTACAAACACACAGACCAATGGAAATAATCACACAATCCGGGACAATACCACACAATGTCTCCCCTCTGCCTTGGAGATAATCAGGTTAGACACTGTAGGTAACCCAATCATCTCCAGACAGGAAAACCAATTTTTTTTTATACGCATTAAAAAGTACCCCAAAATCCACAATATTCCAACAGACAAACAGAGGGCTTCTAGTACATGGCTCCCTCTCAGTGGAACATGCTGGCAGACCCAGTTTGACCCTTTTTCAGGGTACCTTGGTGCTGTCCAGTCTCTGTTATTCGGTTCTAGCTTGGGCCCTGGTCATCACTGGGTGTACAGCTGCTGTAGAGGTGAGGACGTAGGCAGAAGTGAGGGGGCCAAAATCATTGCACAGAAGGACTTCTGCAGGTAAGTTATCCATTATGCCAACTTTTACTACACTGGATCCTGCTCCCCAGTCTAGGTGAACGAGGGCGGTAGGCAGGCGAAATACGGCTCCCCCAACCAGTGATGGCCAGTTCGCATTCTTTGCCCCCCGGTGGCAGTTCTTGGAACTGCCTGCTCCCGCTGACCGCACTTGTTTTCAGACCGGCTCCCGGCACAGGTAAGGGCTTACAGCAGCCCGCATAGGTTCACGGGCGAACAATGCGAACTGGCCATCACTGCCCCCAGCCACTCAAACTACGGGTTGGTCCGTACGCTTATGGGCTGTAGCCAAGTGCCTCTGTACCAGTGTAATGGTAGCCCCAGTGTCCCGTAATCCTTGGGCGACCTGTCCGTCGAGTTTGACCTCTTGTCGGTGTTGCTATTATCCCCGGAATCAGCCTGAATGGGATTGACCTCGTACAATACCCCCAGATATTCCACAGGGTGAGTGTCCGTGTCCACGCAGTGGACAGCCGGGGTACGGGATGCAGCAGGGGTGGACACAGGGGATGAGTTGTTCCAGGAAGGTCAGGGGGGCCGAAAGGGCAATTGGCCACTAGGTGTCCAGGTTTGTGGCATCGGTGACATTTCATCTTTGAATACACTGAACTATTCCTGGAAGGACCAGCAAAACTAGGGGGAACAGGGACCCTAAACTCCAGTCGGGGAGGGCCAAAAGGGCAATTGGCCACTGGGTGTCCTGGTTCGTGGCATCAGTGACATTTCACCTTGGAATACTCTTCAGTATTCCTGGAAGGACCAGTAAAACAAGGGGGGCTGGGCGAAACAAGGACCCTAAACTCGTCGTGGAGCGGGTCTGGATACAATGGGGACCCGGGCATCGGCTTGAGGATTAGGGTCCAGTCATCTGGAATCCACATACTCATCGGCCAGGCGTGCCGCTCCTGTGAGGGTGTGGGGACGTCGGTCTCTTTCCCAGTTGCTTAAATCCTGCTGTAGATTATCAAAGAAATGCTCCAAGAGAAAAATGTATAGCACCTCCTCAGCAGATACGGCCTGGCATCCATTAATCCAATGGGTAGCGGTGCGGTACAACCTGTTAGCCCATTCCATATGGGTGTCACATCCCCACTTTTTGGTATCTTGGAATTTCCGCTGGTATGCCTCAGGAGTTAGGGCATACCGCTTAAGTAAGGTGTGTTTGACAAGGTGGTATTGTTTTACCTCGTCCTCTGGGATGGCCCGGAAGGCTTCCGCTGCTCTCCCGGATAGCTGGCCGGATAGAATGGTAACGCATTCCTCTGGGGGTACCTAGTGAAGTACACATTGCCTTTCAAAGTCCGCCAAATAGCTGTCGATCTCCCCCTCTGCCTCCCGGAACTGTTTAAATGCAGCAAACGGTACCTTCCGCTTTTCTGTAATGGCCGGAGTAAGGGTGACTGGGGGTGGCTATGGAGGTCGCTGGGCAATAATTCGTTGCAGCTCATATTCCCTCTGTTCTTGAGCTTCCGCTGCTACCTGGGCAAAAATCTGTGCAATCCGTTCCTCAGAGGGGTTTGGCCCATAGATTGCCAACCGCTCCCTCACTATGCAAGCCGTTTCATCTCCAGATGGGGTAGGGGTTTCAGACATGGCAGAATTCCGATCCAGCTGCTGTAACTCCGCAATCAGCTCCCTCTTAGGTCGGTTGCTGGCACTCCCTCCATGGCTTTCCAGTAGATCCTTCAGCATCATCCTTTTTAGCTGCTCATATCGGCTTTCCATTCGACCTGCAAGCC
Source organism: Bufo gargarizans (assembly GCF_014858855.1). Classification (NCBI taxonomy): domain Eukaryota; kingdom Metazoa; phylum Chordata; class Amphibia; order Anura; family Bufonidae; genus Bufo; species Bufo gargarizans. The sequence goes on from NW_025334103.1 coordinate 185,339, forward strand.
TCCTGGGGTAGAAGGACCATCCTACTATTTGACACTAAATGTAACAGTATCAACCGTTGGTGACGTCCCTCTCCCCTGGTCAGCGTGGTGCTGTAGAGCTGCAACGAAAACCTCCAAGCCGAGTTGCGATTTCCAGTAGCTGTGCAGCTCTTACAAGAGCTAGTAGTGATATAGCTGTTCCCTACAACACGAGACAAGGCTGCAAGTTGAGGGTAAGAAGAACAACATTTATTGGTGCCACCCTTGGCCTTATATACAAGTCTCCATGGAAGGGGCCCTCCCCCGTGCATCTGATTGAGAACTGAGTGACAAACACACAGACCAATGGAAAAAATCACATAATCCGGGACAGTCCCACACAATGTTTCCCCTCTGCCTAGGAGACAATCAGGTTAGACACTGTAGGTAACCCAGTCATCTCCAGACAGTAAAACCTTTTTTTTTTTCATACGCATTAAAAAGTACCCCAAAATCCACAATATTCCAACAGACAAACAGAGGGCTTCTGTTACAAGGATGATGACTGGAGGAGTGGGATGAGGTGTAGAGGATCATAACTGGAGGAGCGGGATGAGGTGTAGAGGATGATGGCTGGAGGAGCGGGATTAGGTGTAGAGTAGGATGATTAATGGAGGAGCAGGATGAGGTGTAGAGAGGATGATGAATGGAGGAGCGGGATGAGGTGTAGAGGATGATAACGGGAGGAGCGGGATGAGGTGTAGAGGATGATGACGGGATGAAGTGGAGAGGATGATGACTGGAGAAGCAGGATGAGGTGTAAGGGATGATGACGGGAGGAGCGGGATGAGGTGTAGAGGATGATGACTGGAGGAGCGGGATGAGGTGTAGAGGATAATGACTGGAGAAGCAGGATGAGGTGTAGAGGATGATGACAGGAGGAGCAGGATGAGGTGTAGAGGACTGGAGGAGCGGGATGAGGTGTAGAGATTGATGACGGGATGAGGTGTAGAAGATGATGACGTGAGGAGTGGGATGAGGTGTAGAGGATGATGACTGGAGGAGTGGGATGAGGTGTAGAGGATCATAACTAGAGGAGCGGGATGAGGTGTAGAGGATGATGGCTGGAGGAGCGGGATGAGGTGTAGAGAGGATGATGAATGGAGGAGCGGGATGAGGTGTAGAGGATGATGAAGGGAGGAGCGGGATGAGGTGTAGAGGATGATGACAGGATGAAGTGTAGAGGATGATGACTGGAGAAGCAGGATGAGGTGTAGAGGATGATAACGGGAGCAGGATGAGGTGTAGAGGACTGGAGGAGCGGAATGAGGTGTAGAGGATGATGGCTGGAGGAGTGGGATGAGGTGTAGAGAGGATGATGAATGAAGGAGCGGGATGAGGTGTAGAGGATGATGACAGGAGGAGCGGGATGAGGTGTAGAGGATGATGACGGGATGAAGTGTAGAGGATGATGACAGGAGAAGCAGGATGAGGTGTAGAGGATGATGACAGGAGGAGCGGGATGAGGTGTAGAGGATGATGACGGGATGAAGTGTAGAGGATGATGACTGGAGGAGCGGGATGAGGTGTAGAGGATGATGACTGGAGGAGCGGGATGAGGTGTAAAGGATGATGACAGGAGGAGGGGGGTGAGGTGTAGATGACTGGAAGAGCAGGATGAGGTGTAGAGATTGATGACAGGATGAAGTGTAGAGGATGATGACGTGAGGAGTGGGATGAGGTGTAGAGGATGATGACGGGAGGAGTGGGATGACGTGTAGAGGATGATGACGGGAGGAGCGAGATGATTTGTAGAGGATGATGACTGGAGGAGCGGGATGAGGTGTAGAGGATGATGACTGGAAGCGCGGGATGAGGTGTAGAGGATGATGACTGGAGGAGCGGGATGAATATAACAGGGTATCAGAGGACTGGATTATGCTTCATCCTTATTACTGATTTGACGAGTATCGGATAGGGGTGCAGACAATTCCACTTTGATGAGTCTGGAACATCCAGAACTTTCCCGGTAATGTCCCTTGAACTGTCCTGCCCTCAGGCAGAGCATCCGCCCAGAAAGGGCCGAAACCTAAGATGCTGATGGAAAGATGCGATGTGCATTCCAGAAACCCGGAAGTGATACACGTTACTACAGATAAGATATCCGTGTAACATCTGCCTACATCCCTCCTCGCAGACGGTCACTGTTATTCTGGTTATTCCAGTACAGTCGGTGATAATAGTTGGGGAGTTATCCCGGAGTCACCCTGGAGAGTCACCACGGAGTCACCCTGGAGAGTCACCACAAAGTCACCCTGGAGAGTCACCACAGAGTCACCCTGGAGAGTCACCACAGAGTCACCCTGGAGAGTCACCACGGAGTCACGCTGGAGAGTCACCACGGAGTCACGCTGGAGAGTCACCACGGAGTCACCCTGGAGAGTCACCACGGAGTCACGCTGGAGAGTCACCACGGAGTCACCCTGGAGAGTCACCACGGAGTCACGCTGGAGAGTCATCACAGAGTCACCCTGGAGAGTAATCCTGACTGGTGTCTGATTGATATAAAAATAATTAGTCATTTCCGACCCAATAGTATCCGGCTGTTGAGATGAGGGGAGGTATAGGAGGGGTCTATAGAAAGGGACTAAAGGATGAGGACGGGTGTACTGGAGGCAGGAGGACAGGTGTACTGGGGCAGAGGATGGGATTTACTGGCTGATGCTGGATGTACTGGGGGCAGAGGACGGGTGTACTGGGGGAGGAGGATTGGTGTAATGGGCGATGATGGGTGTACTGGGGGCAGAGGATGGGTGTACTGCTTTGTAACGGATCTCCTAGCACCCCAACCGGGTACCTCCGTCAAATGATGTTCCTAGTGCTTCCCGAGGACTCCAAGCACTCCACTTGACACCGTACGCACTGCAGACCCCACGAACCGCCGAAGCTTGGTTGAGGTCTTACCGTCTCCTACCAACCCTGGACCTACAACAAGGCTCCAGTGGGTGAACCTCTCCTAAAACCAGAAAGCAGGAACAGCTCTTACAAGAGCTAGTAGTTATGCCAGGGGAGTATAGAAAATCTTCAGTGTATAGCAATCACCCAGTGTCGATCAGTTACCCAAACACCAGCCTCAAACTTGGTAAAGGGTAAAACAGGAACTCTTTATTTGAACACACAAGCATTGATTTATACACATTTTCCAACAAGGTTACCACTCACAGGGTTTTGTAAAAACAGCTAAAAACCATGTACAATACACTCAGACACTCCCACACAAAATCCTCCCCTCTGCCTGTGATACAATTACCTCACACTGGGTTGATGTAATCATCATAGGCAGGAGAATACACAATTATCTCTCAGGACAAAGGGACATTGCCAATACACACAGAGAGACAATGGAACAGACCTCACTACTCAACGTATACAATGTCCCTCCCTTTACAATACACATAGACATTTAACATCCCAAAATGGCACGAATTAGACCAGGGGTTCAAGTTAGTCCAAGTCCTTTGTGAACAAAGGAGGCCTGGCTGATGAGAGGGCCCATAATCCTGGGGCAAGAGGCTACTAGCCAGGCCCCTCCAAAACCCAGTGGCGAGGTTGGTTTCGCCACAAATCTTCCCCCCAGCAAAGACTAACCAGATACCTGACCTCACGCTGGTCGGTACCTGAGTTAGTCTGGCCGTCCACCCACAACCCAGTACTGGACCTGTTGAATTTTGGGGCCTGGCTCTGTTCTGTATGTCCCCAGCTGTTGAGTGGGCATCTGCTACTCCTTGCTTCATTGTTGTTCTCTAGCTTGGAGCTGTAGGTACTTGGTGGGCAGAGGCTGACTGCGCTCTGCCCAGATGCTAGCTCTTCTGCTGGGGTAGCCTGTGGGAAGTCCGGCTCTGGAGAAGAGGATAGGGGAGGGCAGAGGCCGACTGCGCTCTGCCCAGATTCCAGCTTTTCCGCTGGGGTAGTGTCACCACCAGACATCTGAGAAGCTCTGACAGATGTTCTTCAGAACCTCCTCCCTGAGGTTCCTTTTGTTTTTCTTTCGTTTTCTCATCTCGTTAGCCTCTCTCAGCTGTCATGTAGTTGCACTGATTGCATCCCTCTAAATCCCTTCCCATACTGCATCACTTTGCGGTTTATACAACTTCCTGGAGTGTGTGCATGCTGGATGCTACTACTGAGTCTTCTACAGATAAGTTTTGTTCATTCATTTGTGTTTTCCTGTTTGCTGGATCCCAGGTGACCCTGACTCCCTCCGTATCAAGTGTAGGGAGCCGGTGGTCGTGTCCCCTCACTATTATAGGGTGTTCAGGTGTAATACAGTCGAGGTACGAGGATATGCGATCATCTACCATTGAGATTTTTGCATAGGCTGAGCAGTTAGGGAGAGAGCCAGGTCTGTTGCAGGGCTCTCCCTTTTGTTCCTTAGTTTTGGATCCAGTCAGTCGGATCTTCATTTTGTGTCTTCTAGTTTTCTGTACACCTTCCGTGACAGGTAGCCTGTAGGAAGTCTGGCTCTGGAGAAGAGGATAGGGGAGGGCAGAGGCCAACTGCGCTCGGCCCAGATGCCAGCTCTTCCGCTGGGATGGGGTCAGGGAATCCTACTCCCAGGACCTTGTTGCAAATCAGCTGTGGAGAGGAGGGATCGCTTACCTCCTCCTCCTGGCATTCCTGCGGGGTTGGTGGGGACTCTATACCGGCCGTCCAGCCTCCCGGTAGGCCTGGTGCAGAGACTGCAGTCCCATCTGCATCATTGGAGTTAGGGGTGCTGTCCCCCTATGATTGGGGAGAGAGACCGATTGTCTCCTCTCCCTTCAAAGTACACTGCCGCTGGGGAGCAGGACCAACTGTCCCTACTCCCTGAAACTCTGGCTGCCGTTGGGGATTTTGGCCGACTGCCCAGCATCCCTGTAGGGCCGGTGGAGAGATCTCGGTCCCATCTCCACCTGCCATATGGGTTTCCCCCCAGGACCAGTCTATGAGGTCCCCTACCT